>NC_057848.1:39727115-40029365 GCF_910594005.1 Cervus elaphus | reverse complement strand
AGATGACTTTCCAAGTATCCTTTAAGCCTGTGTTGATAAACCAAGCCAGTATTCTCTATAAAATCCTAACTGCCTCATAATCTCCCTCAGGCTCAGGTCATTCTAGGCATCGTGTCCCAGCAAAGTTATTTTCCAACAATGGTGGATCCCATTCCGTCTCTGTGCATAAGGTTGTTTAAAGCAAATTTGGAACTAGGCTTTTGACAGCTTAGGAGGTGGTACTTTATTACAATGTCTATAAAGTGGCTGTCATTAAAAAAAAAAAGACTATCAAATGTCTGTATGAAAAAGGTGCTGAAATTCTGTGCTTGTACAAAAGACCAAAATGGTCAGATGTTAAGGGAGGGTCAAGCTGGCCACAGGACTTCTATAGAACTAGCTTAGGAGCTCTGGCCTGGTGCTGGAAGGGACTGACCTTGTTCATAGCCCACTGCTCCTGAGCAAGCTGGGAAAGAGGAAAGGTAATGTTGCTCTGGCTTGCTGAAATGGGTCAAAGTCAGGAAAGAGTGGGAGATAGGGATACTTGTGGAGAGGGTAGGGAAGAGAGAACTGAAAGAAATAAGTGGACATTTGTTGAGTTATATGGAGAAGATAAACATTTTAAAGTAATGAATACAGTAGCCATGGGCAGTAATCTTCTGTGATGGCACAATCTTAGTATTACTTGGCTCAGAGTATGTGTGTCATATTGGCCTCAGTCTCTTCAACTGTAAAATAAGGGGACTGTACTAGTGGCTATTTGCAATCCCTTCCAGATCCAATATTCTGTAATTCTACGGTGGAAACGATGCAGCATCAAATTACAGTTTGCCTGGTTCAAATGACAGAGAGGATGCTAACTTGGACCGTGGTGATCAACACCACTTATTCACATAAACGAAGCCCCATTACATTGTCTCAGATGAACAGCTATATAACTGCCCCAAAAGAATTAGAGATTGCTGCTTTTCAGGGGCAACATATTTACCAAAGATATATTAGTATATAAATAAGCAGAATGAAGTTTCATTCATTACAAGTGTATTTCCCAGAACACAATAGTTAAAGCAACAATAAAATTTTCTTCGGATGAATGTGGCCAAGGTTGAAAGGAAATGGGACTCAAGATCTCAGCTCTGCTGCTCCTTCTCTGGTAGATGGAAAGAAAGGAATGATTTCAAGTGACTACCTATACAGACAAACTATCTATCCACCATCAACATTACTGCCCATCCTGAAAAAAACATAAATTGGAAATCAGATTAAAATGAGCATTAATAACAGGTCTGAGGAAAAAGTCAGAAACAGACACATTATGGACTGGGTGGGGAGAACCATGGATAGAAAGAGCCAGTCCTATCATTTTACCTTAGTAATGATGTTATGAGCAAAGTTATTTAATGAGTGTTTATGTATAAGACTCTTGGCATTTTTAGCAAAAGCCAGTGGGAATCACCTTTTTTCTTTTCCTTACCATCTCCTTTTTATGGGTCTCTGTTCAGTTCTGCCAGTATTAGGATTCCAGAGTATGGCACTTAGGATATTCAGGAGACAGAAAGGCTGTCCACATCTCTTAGAGTAGTGAGAGAATGCCAACTATATTGGCTGAAACCTACATTCATCCACTTATTTGCTCATTGATTGAACCAAAGTTTGTGCTAGGCCTGGTGCTGGGCATTGCTGTAAAATTACAAACAAGGCAGAAATGGCCCCATGCCCTAGAAAGCTTATCTTCTAGATAATAATACAGTAAAAATAAAAAGAATCATACAAATAAAATTGAGATGTGATTATAAGGGAAATTTTGCTATGAACCTAAAACTGCTCTAAAAAACAAAATCTTTAATTAAAAAGTGAGTTGCAAGTGTGCATATTTAGCTTTCCATCACAGTCAAGAGAGTTTTATTTATGTACCTGATTTGAGTGTCAGAGTTCTGTGCATGAGTTTGTTTACATACCCAATATGTAGGCACTCTACCTACTGAGGTAAAACTACTAAGGTTCCACCTGATACTGATCAATTTAAAGCATATGGCTGATCTTCAAATGAAGACAGAGGGAAGCTATGCCATCTCAGGTCAGAACAAGATTAGACCTTCAGCAAGTTTTCTATGGAAAGCATCTGGTTAGAGGCATTTGATTATTTTGTGCTTTCAGTCATTTCCATGGACTCCCTCAAACTGCTCATGGGTTGAGTGGATTTAGGGGAAATCTACTCTGAAAGGCTGAAGTGGTCACTGGGGATCCAAGATGGCTCTAAGATGCTGCATCTGGTGATCTTTCCTCTCTCCTCAAATCACCTCCTTTGAGGCAAGCCCATTTATCAACCTAGAAGTGATATTTTCTAAGGTCAAGGTTTTATTCTGATAAAAGTTAGCTCTTGGACCACTAGTATGCAATACTGTGGCTGGGAAGAATGCAGGTTTTTTTTTTTTTTTTCAAGGAATCTCTAGGGTATCACTGGATAAATCAGAAACAGACAGGAAAGCAGGTGCTGAGACATCAGGAAGCCACTTAGCTTGTCATATCTCCAACCTGAGTCTTTTGCAATGACTTTATACTTACCTCCTCTGAGGAGATAAGCCAAATAGATGGCACACTATGTTTATAAATCCAGGATTTGGTTTAGAGCACTTTGTCTTCTCATTTATAAAGGGGAGGGGAATGGGGAAGAAGCTGTCTGAATAATGTAGATTTATTTAAAAAAACCACAAGCCTTAATCATCTGTCTACGTCAGACAAAATTTGGGATGAATAATCTGAATAATTTCCTTATTACTTCACATCATTATGTGCATGGGACAATCAGATAAACCCATTTCCTTTCATTTAGCTTCCTTTCAGCTTGAGAAATGGTGTACTCAGTTTAATGCACTGTTGGAAAGCCGAACAATCTCTTTTAATTTCCTGATTTCAACTCATTCAACAACATTTATGGAGCACCTACTGTGTGCCAGGAACTGACTTTTAAAATTTAAATGAGTCAGATTTAATATTTCAGTAGTGTAATTTCATGACTTTATATCTTTGTCAAACAATTATGAATGCACATAGTTAGTTGAAAGGCTAATGGCATGGTAACAAGCAAGTGATTCTAGCCCAGCTGCGTGACAATTAAAACAACTGAAGTTGATTTTGTCAAACTTGGCCCTTAGCTGAGGATTGATTCTCAGGCTAGCTTGTGTGCCAGAACTGAAGCTACTAGCTCCAGCCTCCCTTTTCTCAAAAATTGCTGAATCCTGGGCCTTCTGTCTAAAGTTCTTGAGTCAACTTTACTACTGAATAAGTAAAGCCAGATTTTTGTCTGCATGCTCATGTGGACATGCTGCAGCTAGCAAAAATAGATGCAGGAAGTCATATTGCTTGCCTGCCATCCTTTAGCTGCTTCCTTTAGAAGCAGCTTTAAGCTTCTGAACAGTAAAACCCTCCACATTCCTAATATTTGTTGTTGCCATCATTCCTGAGGGTTTGGGAAAGGAGAAGTAGCTCTGAGTAGGAACCAAGGTGGGAAGGAATGGGGTCCAGAATGACAAGTGGGAGAATCTCACTGAGAACCTTTGTGGACAGCCGTCATCCTTTCCCATCATTCTCTCCTGCTTGTTTGCTGCAATTTGGGATTTATATCCTTCAGCAACCATATGATTTTTGCCCCCCACCTTGCCCCAACTCACTGGGCATTCTAACTGCTCTCCTTTAGACACTGACCCTAGAACATTTTCCCAGTTTAGGCCAGCAGCACTGCTCTTGGTTGAACAATGTGTATACCACAGGCAGGCCCTTTTAAAACCTATCTCCTCCATTAAGACCTGAAGGCTAATAAATACCCCACTCAGTGAATAAGCACTGAAATATCCTTCCAATTCTTCCTACACCACTTACAGGCAAGATGGCAGCTGTTCACAAAGGTTCTCAGTGAGATTCTCCCACTTGTCATTCTGGACCCCATTCCTTCCCCTCTTGGTTCCTACTCAGAGCTACTTCTCCTTTCCCAAGCAGGCAAATGATAGTTTCATTCACACTCAGCTAATGGAGACTTATATGACATTTCTTTTAGGTAGCTTTGCATTTTGAAAAAAACTGTAGGGAATAGGAAAATCCTCAAGAGACAACACATATTTAGTAGGAGAATTTCATCCACGAGGAGATGAGGTAATTATGGACGGGGATGCTGTTCAACTATTTCACATATCACAATACAACGGCTCAGCAGCTTTCTGGAGAAGGCAATGGCAACCCACTCCAGTACTCTTGCCTGGAAAATCCCATGGACGGAGGAGCCTGGTAGGCTGCAGTCCATGGGGTCGCACAGAGTTGGACACGACTGAAGTGACTTAGCAGCAGCAGCAGCTTTCAGCCCTCTGACAAAACACTGAAGCACATGTCCAAAGACCAACAAGTAAAAGGAGATAGCCAGACCACGACTTCAACAAGTCTGTAACTGGGCCCTGTGGATAGATCTCTGATCTCTACTGACAAGAGACTTCCCTTGTGCATTATTTCTAGACCTGTCTTTTAAATTAGAAATGTCTTATTTTTATTAGTAAGTACAACGCATGCATAAAAGGGAGGCTTCCCTGGTGACGCAGTTGGTAAGGATTCCGCCTGCCAATGCAGGAGACAGGTTTGATCCCTGAGTCAGGAAGATTCCCTGGAGAAGGGAATGTCAACCCACTCCAGTATTCTTGTCTGGGAAATCCCATGGACAGAGGAGCCTGGCGGGCTACAGTCCATGGGGTCATAAACAGTCGGACACGACTGAGCAACTAAGAACCCCCGCACATGTTTTGGCCACACCGTGCAGCTTGCGGGATCTTACTTCCCCCACCAGGGACTGAACCTGCACCCTTGGCAGTGAACCACTGGACTGCCTGGGAATTCCCTTCATATATTTAAAATAATAAAAATAAAAGAAACATACCTGTAACCAGCACCAACCCTATACAACAAAACAGTTTCAGCGCGGCCCTGGCGAGGATGGGATGCAGACGGCGGCAGCGTCGGAGGAACCGGCGAAGGCTGCGGTTTTCGGTTTTTTGCAGCCATTGCTCCTCCTCCCTGACTCGTGGGCTGCGAGGCCTGGCTGGGCTCCTGCTGCGGTGGGCGGAGCCGCTTGGAGTGGAGTCCACCTGGGGGCGGGCGGGCTGGTGGCGCAGCTACGCGTGGAGATTTCTGGGCAGTGTAGTGTGGAAGCCATTACTCACCTTGTCCTCATTCTGCATATTCTGTGTTGACAAGAGTGTGCTTGCGTGCGTGCTAAGTTGCTTCAGCCATGTCCGACTCTGTGCGACCCTATGGACTGTAGGCTCCTCTGTCCATGGGATTCTTCAGGCAAGAATACTGGAGTGGGTTGCCATTTTCTTCTCCAGGGGATCTTCCCCACCCAAAGATGGAACCTGTCTTTTACGTCTCCTGCATTGGCAGGCGGGTGACTTATCATTAGCGCCACCTGCCCAAATGAGAAGGAAATAGCAACTCTCTCCAGTATTCTTGCCTTGGAGAATCCCATGGACAGAGGAGCCTGGTAGGCTACAGTCCATGGGGTCGCAAGAGTCAGACACGACTTAGTGACTAAACCACCACCCATCATAGCAGCAGAACAGTAGGGCGTAAACGGTATGTGTCATCCATACTCGGGCTCGGGCTTTCCAGGTGGTGTAGCGGTAAAGAATCTGCCTGCAATGCAGGAGAAGCAGGTGAGGCAGGTTCAATCCCTGGGTGGGGAAGATCCCCTGGAGGAGAAAATGGCAACCCCCTCCAGTATTGCCTGGGAAATCCCATGGAGTTGCAAAGCTCAGTCACTCAGTCTCCTGCCATCCGCTTATGGCAGATTCCTCAGCTGGTGTTGCGCCCCCTCCAACCCCCACACTGGGGGCAGAGGCAAAGCTGTGCCCCCAAGCAAACAGAGCAAGAAGAGTGCGCCTATGGATCGCCACAGTGACGAGTATAGTGAATGCAGGGAGAGTAACAACATGGCTGTGAAAAAGTGCTGCTTGATAAACAGAAAGCACAGGATACGTGGCAAACAGTCAATCAGCTCAAGGAAGAGAATGAACAATTGGAAACAAAAATTATATTGCTGACTAAAGAATTAAGTGTACTGAACGATTTCTTTCTTGAGCCAAACACACAACCTTGCAGATAACGTGCAACCCAGTAGGACTGAAAATATGACAAGTTCTGATAATGCAGGACAGTAGACCTCACCCCTTCCAAACTTCACAACTTGTGGCTTGAACGGTGAAAGTGTGACTGCCTACACCACTCGCATCGGCGGCTGAACTGCCATTATTCAAAGATCCATTGAAGGTTGTTTTCTTGAATCAGCATTGAAGAGTTGATTAGCTAAAACTGTTAGCCCTGTAATTTGAACATCTGGTTTTAAATGATAAGGACTTTTGTGGGAATAAAAGACATTTTAAAGGTATGTGCAGTGAAGCAAAATTTGCTCAGTCGTGTCTGACTCTTTGCGACCCCATGAACCGCAGCACGCCAGGCCTCCCTGTCCATCACCAACTCCCAGAGTTTACCCAAACTCATGTCCATTGACTCGGTGATGCCATCCAACCATGTCATCCTCTGTCATCCCCTTCTCCTCCCGCCCTCAATCTTTCCCAGCATCAGGGTCTTTTCAAATGAGTCAGCTCTTCGCATCAGGTGGCCAATGGATTACATAGTCCATGGAATTCTTCAGGCCAGAATACTGGAGTGGGTAGCCTTTCCCTTCTCCAGGGGATCTTCCTAACCCAGGGATCGAACCCAGGACTCCCACATTGCAGGCGGATTCTTTACCAGCTGAGCCACCAGGGAAGCCCTTTAAAGGTATAAGTTTTTTTTTTAAATGCCCTGGACGTTGATGTTCTTCATAAATCCTGACTTCCCTTCCACTAAAAAAAGAAAATCGCCCAGTTTCTGTAATGTCTTATGTAAGTTCTTGGCTAATAGTTTTCCTTCCCTCCCAAGAAAGAACCCTAATATCCTGAATTATATATTCATCATTCCAATACTTTCCATCATAGTTTTTCCATATATGTATGTACCTCTTGGGCTTCCCAGGTGGCGCTAGTGGTAAAGAACCCGCCTGCCAATGCCAGAGATATAAGAGATGTGGGTTCCATCCCTGGGTCTGGAAGAGCCCTTGGAGGAGGATATGACAACCCACTCCAGTATTCTTGCCTGGAGAATCCCATGGACAGAGGAGCCTGGTGGGCTATTGTCCATGGGGTCGTGAAGAGTTGGACAGGACTGAAGTGACTGAGCTCGCATGCATGTACCCCTTAAAATACAGTTTAATTTTTTCATATATTTGCTTTTATATAAACAGAATCATCCTGTGTGTATTCTTGCATGACATGTTGTAGTTCGGTCTCATTAATTTTCTCTGCTTTATTTATTCTCCAGTGTTTGGATGTGACACTTCTGTATGCTTGTTTGACTGTTTTTAGCTGTTGTAATAACTTATATGGATATGATTCCTGGTGCACGTTTGTTTTAGAGTCTAAAATACTGTAACTGGTAGGTCATATGCTGAGTGTAGGTACAACTCTATTGTGTAATGCCAAATGGTTTTCCACAGTGATCGTACCAACTTACACTCCATTACAGTGTAAAGAACTAAGTTCAGAGGAGTCTTTGTGGAAAACAAATACAACCAGTAGTAATTATACTACCCAATAGCCCCATTTATCAGTAAAGTAGACCACAAGCCGCATTCATTTATATGTTTGAGTCCACACCCTATCTAGTTTTATAGCTCATGGCTACAGCTTCAGGAAATATTCCAGCATTCAGAAAAATACACAGTACAAAAGCCCGTGAAAATGCATGATTTATGTTATGCACTATAACCCTCGAAAGGAAGAAGAAAAAAGGCAGATGACTGAGGAGAAGGTAAATACAACACCCCACCACTGTGTTCCATCCACTCCACTGCTTGAGTTTTTATTTATGTGTTTCTCATTTATGACAAAAAAATTTTGAATGTGTAGATAATGATTTTTAATGAAAAAATTTCAAACAAACTACACAAAAACAATAGATTAAACATCTGTATATTCACCACCTAGATTTAAAAAATGTTATCAT
Organism: Cervus elaphus; assembly: GCF_910594005.1. Classification (NCBI taxonomy): domain Eukaryota; kingdom Metazoa; phylum Chordata; class Mammalia; order Artiodactyla; family Cervidae; genus Cervus; species Cervus elaphus. The sequence goes on along the minus strand of NC_057848.1, from coordinate 40,021,304 downwards.
TTGTTGCAACATTTCACATATTTTCTTAGATAGCTAATAGTAGAATGATTCTATTACCAATTCTGACTTGAAGGAGAGTTTCCTACCATTCAAGTCAATTCTGAAGCTATCTACTGGGAGATAGGATTAGATCCCACAGGTTAATGGCTCAGTCCTGCAAGACTGTCCCCTCACCCCACATCAGATGCCAATTTCAAGTCCAGATAGTCACATGTACTTCTGGCCTACTGCCTACAGATTTGGGTTTGATTAATTTGGTGGAGCAGCTCACAGATCTCAGAGAAACATTTTACTTACTAAACTATAAATATCAAAACCAGGTGGAAGAGATGTACCAGGCAAGGTGTGAGGGAGGAAGCTCCTAAGACACCACTCTCCCCAGAGTTAAACGTGTTCACCAACCCAGAAGCTCTCTAAACCCTATCCTTTTGAGTTTTTATGGAGACTTTACTACATAAGCAAGCTTGATTAAATCATTGGTCATTGGTGACTGAATTCAATATCTAGTCCTTCTCTACACCCTAGAGAAACTGAAAGTTTCAACCCTCTATTCATGAGATTGGCTCCACTGGCAACCAACCCCCATCCTTAGGTGCTTCCCAAGTCACCTCATTAACAAACCAAAGATACCTTTATTGTTCTCATTGCTTAGGAAATTCCAAGGGTTTAAGGAGCTAGGTGACTGAAACAAGACCAAATATATATTTATTATTAGAAGTCACAATATCACAGGTGGATATGAAATAAAATATTTCCTTAAAAGTGAAGCCCCTTTATAATCCTCTCCTATCCATTCTCCTCCCGCTCCCTCTTTTCCCCAGAAGTAACCTCTCTCCCGGAAGTTGTTGCATGTCTCTTCTTTTACTTTTAGGTACATATATATGTGCCCGGGGTTCCCTGGTGGCTTAGTAGGTAAAGAATCTGCCTGCAATGCAGGAGACCAGGGTTTGATCCCTCGGTTGGGAAGATCCCCTGGAGAAGGAAATGGCAACCCACTCCAGTATTCTTGCCCGGAAAATCCCATGGACAAAGGAGCCTGGCGGGCTATAGTACACAGGGTCACAAAAGTCAGACACAACTTGGTGACTAAACTACCATATATGTGCCCATAAACTATACATGATTTTTCATTCACTTAAAATTTTACACAAGTTGCATCATGTTGTATCTATCATTTGGGAATATATTTTTTAATTCAACATTAAGTTTTGGACATTTGTCAATGTAGTATACCACTACCTCTTTAATTGTTACTCCGTGTATGATTCCATTATGTGAGGATACCACAATGTATTTATTCATTCTTTTATTTATGTGGGGCTTTTTGATTCTTCTCTGTTTTCAGAAACACTGCAAAGAAGATACCAGTGCACTTCCTGAAGTTTTCAATTGTGTACCCAGAAGGGAAATAACAAGACTGCCAAGAGCGAACACTTCCTGCTTTATTACTGGTTGCCACATTGCTCTCCACCCTGACTGTGCCAATGTTCTCTTTCTCCAGAATAGTATAAACATGCCTGCTTTCCTCTCCTCATAACTTCCCTTCTCAGAGTGCAGACTATGAGGGGATGGGGAATAGTGGCCTGAGAAGTAAGGAGAAACTAGAGAGTTGGAAAGGGCTACATCACCAGGTGACTTGCCAAACACTCTAGGGAGCTGGATCCTATTCTGAGAACCCATTGAAAGGTTTTCATCAGGAGAATGTCATGATCAATTTTCCCTTAAGAGAGATGACAGGAGCCAACATGGAGAATGGATCGGGGTGGGAAGGCAGACTTTAGAAAAGGCCTTTGGAATAGGGAGGGACTGAGGGCTACTCAAATGTATCCTCACTTCGCTAAATCTCTTTGTTTTGTTTTTCAATGAAAATGATAAATTCTGGTTCCCACGTTAATTGATTTTCCTCTAGTGGCACTTCAAGGTCCTAAAGTTCTAGCCTAAAGGAAAAGAGAACAGGTTTTGCTTCCATTGTCTGGCAGTTTTATAAAGGACACATACTGTGCAGAAGAGACATACAGCCTGTCAGTTGCACAAACCAATAAACACACCTTTATTGCTAATTACCATTTTCTTTTTGTGCTACTGTTTGCCAAATGGCAATGAAAGCTGAAGCACAGATGCTCATTAACATCCTTCTTGATTTACTGACAATTCAGCACTGACAGTTTAATAAGCTGAGGACTCAACCCAAAGATTATTTGTCACTGCATTTTGGGGGCAGTGTCTTCCCTCACCTCTTGAACTGAGCAGCCTGTTCATATTTGTAACAACTGCACCGAAAATATTAGTGTTTTAAATTTATGTTGCATATTTTTAATGAAAAACTCAAAACATGTCTCCTCTGTAAGGGAGCAATATTTGCCACCCCGATATTATATGTCTCTTTGGGAAGAGGATTCATTTCGGCCGATTAATTTTAAGGCCAAAAGACTCAGGAATAACCTTTGACCTTCCCCCGAAGCCTGAAAGAACATAGACAGAAGAGCTGTTCCAGGAAGTGTTATCACCATAGCTAACTAGCTGTGTTGACAGGAAGAAATCCAGGAAACTCTGCTTATTAAAATTCATCTCCATGTCCCATTGTCTCTGCCTGGCCCAGCATCCATTTATTTACCAAACATTCCCTTTTTCATCTCAATGTCACTTGTCTTCCTCATCTTTGAAGTCCCAAACCACAACCCCCAATATCCTCTTTTGTCTTTATGGAAGATGATATTTTAAGGTAAAGGCTTTGAACATTTTGATGAATTATTTGGTTATCCTGGGTCTCTCCAATGTGTACACGTTATTAAACTTCTGTTTGATTTTCTCCTGTTAATCTTTCTCATGTCAATTTAATTCTTACACCACTCAGAAGATCCTGGAAGGGTAGTACTAAGTCACTTCAGTCGACCCCATGGACTATAGCCCACAAAGTTCCTCTGTCCATGGGATTCTCCAGGCAAGAATACTGGAGTCAGTTGCCATTTCCTTCTCCAGGGGATCTTCCTGACCCAGTGATCAAACCTGCCTCTCTTGCATTTCCTGCATTGGCAGGAGGATTCTTTACCACTAGCACCACCTGGGAGAGGAAAAATTTTCTTCCTCCTTGACATTCTCATTCTTTAATTTACCTTCGCAATAAAATCTATGGGCAAGAAAGAGGTTTTATGGACCTCATTTCCCATAAGGAGAAGCTAGAGAGTATGCACAAATGATAGAGAGTATGCACAAATGATGTTTAAACTTATTTGACCTGTTTACAGCTGAGTATAGAGAGCAAAAAAGTGCTTACTTCTTTATCTGAGAAATAAGGACTTCTTTTTCCCACAGTTTTATTGAGATGTAATTAACATATTGCATTACTTTCAGGTGTACAGCATAATGATTAGGTATATGTATTTACTGACAAATGATTATCACGATAAGTTTAATTAACCTCCATCCTTTCAGGGATTTTCCTGGTGGTCCAGTGGTTAAGATTCCATGATTCCAATGCAGGGGACCTGGGTTTGATCCCTGGTCGGAGAACTAAGATCCCACATGCTGCACTGCAAGGTCAGACAAAACATCCATCACCTCACACAATTACAATGATTTTTCTTGTGATAAGAATTTTTAAGATCTATTCTCTTAGCAACTTTCAAGTATACAATACAATATTATTAACTATAGTCACCATGCTGTACATTATATCCCCAGAACTTATTCATCTTATAACTGGAAGTTTGTGCCTTTTAACCCCCTTCACCATTTTCCCTAAGATCTATTCTCTTAGCAACTTTCAAGTATACAATACAATATTATTAACTATAGTCACCATGCTGTACATTATATCCCCAGAACTTATTCATCTTATAACTGGAAGTTTGTGCCTTTTAACCCCCTTCACCATTTTCCCTCATGCCCACTCCCCTCAACCCTCTACCTCTGGCAACCATTCATCTGTAAGAGGCTTCTGGAAAGTGGAGTTTAACCATACTTGTGGATTCCTGGATGGAGAAATATTGAATGTGATAGAATAAACTCTTTTTGAACCCATCTTAAATGGCTGATCTATCATAAAAGCTTCACATTTATTCATCTGGGAGGAGGGATCCCAGATTAAGATCAGGCCTCAGCAGATGTTGCTGAGACAATATGAAGCTCCAGCCAACAGCATCGCTCTCTTCACTCTGCACTGTTCTTGACAGTTCGTTCTTTATGTTGGAGACAGGAGATAGTTTCATATTGGCCAATTTGTAAATCCTCTGACATTTGGTGACCCCATAGAAGGAATATTTTAAAATATGTTTCTTTTTCTTTTTGTTCACTATAAATTCCCCTTTCACACATATTCACTCAACACATGATCTTTAATCTATACTGGATTTAGTCAATATAGGATCACTGATTACTTTTCCCTGGTGTAGGAGATACCAAGTCATATATAGTAGTTGTTTAATAGTTGCTAACATTTTCTGGTTGATATCTTCATCGAAGATACTTAAAAAACACTAAATGTAAGGTCCAAATGATATAAGCACTTATACACATCAGGGAAGAATTGTGGTAATAGTAGTAGTGACCAGCTTTTTTACAGATTATTTTCTACAACTCAAGTCTCCCATTGGGACTGATTTGGGACTTTCCTTTTAACAAAGTTAGTGCTGCTAAGTCGCTTCAGTCATGTTCGACTCTGTGCGACCCCATAGACAGCAGCCCACCAGGTTCCCCTGTCCCTGGGATTTTCCAGGCAAGAACACTGGAGTGGGGTGCCATTTCCTTCTCCAATGCATGAGAGTGAAAAGTGAAAGTGAAGTCGCTCAGTCATATCTGACTCTTCACGACCCCATGGACTGCAGCCTACCAGGCTCCTCCGTCCATGGGATTTTCCAGGCAAGAGTACTGGAGTGGGGTGCCATTGCCTTCTCCGAACAAACTTACTAGTAGATGCTAAGTCTTTTATACTCTTTTCTTTGTGTAAAACCACCAGGAAATGACAAAGGAGAGACAGAGGCACCCAGTCTCTAAAAATCCTTAGACACACAAAAACTTGCATGCACATGTTCAGAGAAGCTTTATTGGTAATAGCCCCAAACTAGGGACAAACAAATGTCCCGTCATGGATAAGCGGTTAAGCAAACTCTGGTACATCCATACCGTGAAATTCTACTCAGCAATAAAAAGAAAAGGCTATTTATAGTACACAGTAACTTGGATGGATTTCAGATACATTATGCCTAGTGTCCAAAAAAGCCAACCTCAAAATGTTGTATCCTGTATGATTTCATTTATATAATATTCTTGAAATGACAAAATTATAGAGATGGAGAACAGATGAGCAGTTGTTAGGAGTTCGCTATGGTAATGAATGGTGTGGGGAGCAGTGTGTAACTATAAAGAAGAAGTATATAAAGAAGAACTATAAAGAAGAATCTTTGTGAAGATGGAATAGTTAATTCTGTATCATGGTTCTGGAGGTGATTATATTTAATAAAATCACCAATGTCATTTCTGCTTTTGATGTGTATGTGTGTTCAGTTGTTCAGTCATGTTCAACTCTTTGTGACCCCATGGACTGTAGCCTGCCAGACTCCTCTTTACATGGGATTCACCAGGCAAGAATACTGGAGTGGGTTGCCATTTCCTACTCCAGGGGATCTACCCAGGGATCAAACCTTCATCCCCTGAATTGGCAGCGGATTCATTACTATTGTGCTACCTGGGTGATTTTGATACTGTAATATAGTTATCTAAGATGTAAACCATCTTAGGGAACTGAGTGAAGGATACCCTGGGCCTTTCTTTACTATCTTTGTAACTTCCTGTGAGTCTGTAATTATTTCAAAATAGAAAGTTAAGAAAATAAAATACAGACTTGAAAACTAAAAGGATTCTTTAAAAATGTAGAACAGTTTCTCGAAAACATTATGTTTAATCACACTTTAGTTTTAACCAGATACAACAGAGTATTTAAATGTCATAATAATTTCAAATGGAAAAATCTTATGTTCCAAAAATATTCAGTCATAGCTTAATCAATTGAATTCTCTTAAATTGTTGTTATTTATTTATTTTTTAACTCTGCTCCAGCAGTGTGAGTATTCTCTGATTTTTTTCACTTAGAACCATTCACATATAACCTGGTCTCCTTACTTTAAGTTGAGAATGAATTGAGCATGAAAGGAAATGGCATCCAGTATTCTTGCCTGGGAAATCTCATAGACAGAGGAGCCTGGAAAGCTACGATCCATGGGGTTGCAAAGAGCCAGACATGACTTAGCAACTAAACAACAATAACAACTGATCAAGAGCTCTTCCAAACTGGCAAAGGAATCCTACATATAGTTGGATGGAGGGGATTGGACCATGCATTTATGCTGAGTGGACAGCATGATGTCACCAGGTGGCAGTAGAGTATTATGACCATCAAATAAGAAATGAATATTAGACTTTAAATAGTTGCTAAGAAAAACTACTAAAACCCTGAATATTCCCCATATTCTCTAACAACACTAACATATATTTCAATTTCATAAAATATATGTACAATTTTTTAAAAATATATGTACAATTTTGACCAGAGAATAACAGAGTCAGGTTAAGATGTATAAGCTTGGGAAATAGCTTGGCTGACTCAAAAGCTAAGAGACTCACTGCCACATGCTAACCTTGCAGGGTATGCAGTTCATGACTCAGGAAAACTCATGCCTCAGTAAAGTCACAGACTGTTATGTGCCATTAATATTTGGATCTTCTGTGGATATTTTAAACTTTGAATTTTAAATCCTCAAACCCCAAAGATTTGCTCTACTTAGCTTAGGGGAAAGCATTGGATTAAGAGATTAGTTTTTCTCTAGTTTCAAGTATAAAAAATAGAATTCTGTATTAACTAGCTAAATTAACAAATTTAAACCAGTGTTTAGTCACTCAGTCGTGTTCAACTCTTTGTGACCCCATGGACTGTAGCCCACCAGGTTCCTCTGTCCATGGGATTTCCCAGGTAAGAATACTGGAGGGGGGTGCCATTTCCTTCTCCAGGGGATCTTCCCAACCCAGGGATTGAACCCAGCTCTCCCACATTGCAGGCAGACTCTTTCACTGACTGAGCCAACCAGGGAATCAATAAAGTATATGTCTTTTAGAGAAAACACTTTAAAATGAATCAGTGTTCATGTACAATTATACAACTACTTCAGTAAACACAGTTACTAAAATGCTTATAGAATCAGAAGTTGCATTAATAATGACAACCCAGGGACCAATGAAAGTAATATCATATGTTTGAATATTTTAAAAGGCTAACAGAAATTCATGAAGTTCAAGGAATTGAATATTTTTGTTCTGATTAAGTGTAAAGAAACATGTAATAGCAGACTTTAACTCTCCAGAAGGAATTTGCTTTGTGTTTTTCAAGAAGTTTGGAAGAGATGGAAGAAGCTACAAACACAGATTTCAGGTCAGTCTAAGAGAAAACCTTTGAATGAATAGACCTTTGGTCTGATTGGTGGGATAATGTGCTGCAGGAAATAACAAAGTCTCTCCATTTATGGGAGCTTTCAAGCGGAAACTCAAACCCAGGTTTCCAGTTAGAGATACTGTGATACTCAAATACTCAAGTTTTATTTTATCTTTTTATGATCTCCTCTACCTCATCCACACTTTGTAATAAAAATAGCTAATAATACTTTTAAGCACTCATTATCTGTCAGGCACTTTTCTAAGTGCTTTTCATATCTTCACTCATCAGATATTTATTGAACAACTGCATTTGCCAGGAGTAATTTTAGGTACCGGGGATATAGCAATGAAAAGAACAAATAAAGGGCCTCTCAAGTTGCTTGTATTCTACTGAAGGAAGAAAGATGATAAATAAAATATCAGATGGTGGTAAGAGCATTGAAGAAAAATGAAGCAAATCAACAGACAGAAAATGACAGGGAAGGAAGTTCTCTTAGACTGGTAGGCTAAGGAAGGCCTCTCTGATTAAGCAACATTTGAGCATAGGCTACAATGAAGTGAGAGAGAGAGAGAGAGCGCCAGGTGGAGTTTTGAAGGAGGCTGGAGCTTGCTTGATATGTTCAAGGCACAGAAAGGTGGCTTTGATTTCTGCCTAATCTAACACCTCTTCAGTCCTAGGTGTTCATTGAAAAGACTGATGTTGAAGCTGAAACTCCAATACTTTGGCCACCTCATGAGAAGAGCTGACTCATTTGAAAAGACCCTGATGTTGCGAAAGATTGAGGGCAGGAGGAGAAGGGGACGACAGAGGACGAGGTGGTTGGATGGCATCACCGACTCAATGGACATGGGTTTGGGTGGACTCCGGGAGCTGGTGATGGACAGGGAGGCCTGGTGTGCTGCGGTTCATGGGGTCACAAGGAATCGGACACGATTGAGTGACTAAATTGATTGATTGATTGCAGACTCCCATTCTTGAAATACTTCAGCCATACTTGATTTTGTTCAGTGTGTCAAAATCGTCTCTCTGAGCTTTTTCATGTGTGTATTCTTTGCCATAAGCACTATACTTAATACAATGTAAATGCTATGTAAATAGTTGTAAATACAATGTAAATGACATGTAGATAGTTGCCACATAGGCAAATTCAAGTTTTGATTTTGGAACTTTCTAGAATTTTTTTTCCCAAATTTTTAAAATCCATAGTTCGTTGAATCAGTGGATGTGGAATCTAGAGATAGAGAGGGCCAACCATATACCTTGCTCATGTTTTATCTTATAGGGCCTTCTAAGTATCTGGCAAAACATGGCTGCTCAATATATGTTTTTACTCAATGAATTAATGGATATTGTAGGTCCCTGAGAACAAAGAGTTGATTGATCCTGGGAACAATTTGTTCCTCTACTCCAGAAGCAGTGTTCATATGTATAGTAGCATATATTTTGTGTTTGTCTTTTGGTATATGGAAGTTGAACTTGGGGGAAATGTGTGGTGAATGTTGTGAAGCAGAGCCAGAATAAAGAAGAAAAAGGACAATGTGGCTCAGGACATTTTCTTCTTTGCAAATTTCTGCTGACAACTAACTCTGTGTACTTGCAAGCTTCAGTGTGAGAAACTTTCTTTGAAAAGAAGCACATCATGGAAATTTAAGGTATCAAAATTACTTTCACTTAAAGGAGCAATTTCACATCTGATGCTAGAAATTACAGCCTATGATTTCTAGCCATTCCCTGAAATAAGATGTGAATTTGGTCATTATTGATTTGATATGATTTTCTCAAATATGTCTGACACTTTCAGAGGTTTTAGAGGTTGAGTTCTGCCTTCCCTTTCTTTCTGTCAGAATCTTTATATGCCCCCTTTCCATGTATCAGATGTCTCCAAATCACTTTACTCAGATTGTTCTCCCCTCAGCTTTGATTCAGTTGGATATTTTCCACCATCTGGTTTCAGGCTTTTAAATGGGTATCTGGAGGCTAATATTTCCACATTCTAGTAAGAAATGGTAATTAAAAAATATGTTGCTTTTATTACCCTGTGGTGACTGAAGGAAACCATCAGCAAACAGCACTACATTTTCTCTTATTTTAATGTAGCTGCATATCAATCAGATTCTCAGCTACTTGTGGATTCCTTTTTTCTGCTAGGTTAATGCAAAGATTAGATTTGCCAACAAACAGGATATATAGTTTCCTGCAAGTCACAAAAACTAGGACAAATTTGCCAGCTCCAGTGCTAAATCTTCAATTGGGTCTATGGCTCTCCAGGGAAGTTATTCTTCCTTGGGTTAGCAGGGAGAATGGCATGTTATGATCATTTGTCCTAACCAGAACATAGGTATGATAAAAGAAATTATGTACATCTCTATTTATCTGAATATCTATACAGCAACTGACATAATTTATGTACTGTTTTGACAATAACCACTTCAACAATAATTACTACTCAAGGCAACTGGGAAATGAAAATAAATGACTACATTATGTGGAAATGACACAAGTCATGCTCAGCTCTGAGATATTATAAACAGAATTAGGTATTTGGCTAAACATCAGTAACACTCGTATCAACGATTTTCTAGAAGAGTCCAAAATAAATTACACCATGAACAAGAAATAGATTTCACAATAATTGAGTAAGGAAAAGATTATCTCTTCAGTAGAAATTCTGGTATCTGGTGGCCTGTCTCTGAAACACATTTGCTGCGGCTGACTTCCACTCTTACCCCTACCATTTACCTCGTGCTTGAATCCTTTATTATCTATTATTATAGATAATAGATAACTGAGCGACTCAACTGAACTGAACTGAACATGTAAACTTGAACGGGACCGTCAGCGAGCAAGCTAGCTAAGTTGCTTCAGTCATGTCTGACTCGTTGTGACACTATAGACTGTAGCCCACCAGGCTCCTCTGTCCATGAGATTCTCCAGGCACAAATACTGGAGTGTATTGCCATGCTTTTATTATCTATCATTATCTATTCTATTAATTTCTCTGCTTTTCATATCCCATCCACCTCTGGGCTGACCAGGCTTGCTGCTATATAAATGCAATTGTTAAAAAAGCTTAGGGACTTTCAAGGTGGCACTAGTGGTAAAGAACCCACCTGACAAAGCAGGAGACTAGAAACGTGGGTTTGATCCTTGAGTCGGGAAGATCCCCTGGAGGAGGGCATGGCAACACTCTCCAGTATTCTTGCCTGGAGAATCCCATGGACAGAGGAGCCTGACGGGCTACAGTCTACAGGGTCACAACGAGTCAGACGTGACTGAAGCAACTTAGCTAGCTTGCTCGCTGACGGTCCCGTTCAAGTTTACATGTTCAGTTCAGTTGAGTTGAGTCGCTCAGTGGTGTCTGACTCTTTGCGACCCCAGTACACCAGGCTTCCCTGTCCATCACCAACTCCTGGAGCTTGCTCAAACTCACATCCATTGAGTCGGTGATGCCATCCAACCATCTCATCCTCTGTCATCCCCTTCTCCTCCTGCCTTCAATCTTTCCCAGCATCAGGGTCTTTTCCAATGAGTCAGTTCTTTGTATCAGGTGGCCAAAGTATTGGAGCTTCAGCTTCAGCATCTTTCCTTCAAATGAATATTCAGGACTGATTTCCTTTAGGATGGACTTGTTGGATCTCCTTGCAGTCCAAGGAACTCTCAAGAGTCCCCCAACACCACAGTTCAAAAACATCAATTCTTCAGCGCTCAGCTTTCTAAAGAAAGCTCTCTAACTCTCACATCGATACATGACTACTGGAAAAACCATAGCTTTGACTAGATGGACCTTTGTTGGCAAAGTGATGTCTCTGCTTTTTAACATGCTATCTAGGTTGGTCATAGCTTTTCTTCCAAGGAGCAAGCATCTTTTAATTTCATGGCTGCAGTCACCCTCTGCAGTGATTTTGGAGCTCAAGAAAAGAAAGTCTCTCACTGTTTCCATTGTTTCCCCATCTATTTGCCATGAAGTGATGGGACCAAATGCCATGATCTTAGTTTTCTTAATGTTGAGTTTTGAGCCAACGTTTTCACTCTCCTCTTTCACTTTCATCGAGGCTCTTTAGTTCTTCTTCACTTTCTGCCATAAGGGTGGTGTCATCTGCATGTCTGAGGTTATTGATATTTCTCCCGGCAATTTTGACTCTAGCTTGTGCTTCATCCAGTCCAGCTTTTCTCATGATGTACTCTGCATATAAGTTAAATAAGCAGGATGACAATATACAGCCTTGGCGTATTCCTTTCCTGATTTGGAACCAGTCTGTTGTTCCATGTCCAGTTCTAACTGTTGCTTCTTGACCAGCATACAGATTTCTCAGGAGGCAGGTCAGGTGGTCTGGTATGCCCATCTCTTTCAGAATTTTCCACAGTTTGTTGTGGTTCACACAGTCTAATGCTTTGGCATAATCAATAAAAAAGAAGTACATGTTTTTCTGGAACTCTCTTGCTTTTTTGATGATCCAGTGGATGTTGGCAGTTTGATCTCTGGTTCCTCTGCGTTTTCTAAATCCAGCTTGAACATCTGGAAGTTCACAATTCAATACTGTTGAAGCCTGGCTTGGAGAATTTTGAGCATTACTTTGCTAGTGCATGATATGAGTGCAATTGTGAGGTAGTTTGAGCATTCTTTGCCATTGCCTTTCTTTGGGATTGGAATGAAAACTGACCTTTTCCAGTTCTGTGGCCACTGCTGAGTTTTCCAAATTTGCTGGCCTATTGAGTGCAGCCCTTTAACAGCATCATCTTTTTGGATTTGGAATAGCTCAACTGGAATTCCATCACCTCCACTAGCTTTGTTCAAGTTTACATATAGAACACCTTATTGGTTGGAAGGACTTGAGACAAATATTTTAATTTTATTTGATAAATTTGTAAAATATGACATAGTATGCATTTTGCTCTCCCAACTCCATCTCATCAATGCAAAGGCAAGGGTATCATTCTGTACTTACCACCTTCAAGGTACAGTTATGACAGAAATTCAAACAGAAAAGAATCAATTCTCAGCTTTTGAGTTTCAAAAGAGATTTCAAAATAGGCTTTGAAGTTCATCAGAGAGGTAGCAACTTACAAGAACAGGTTTGTTAATCTCAAACTTTCCAGCTTTTGATTTTTAAAACATAAAAGTTCAAAGAAGTCAGGCTAAGAAAATGCATATTAAGAAAAAAAAGACAGACAAATCATGAATGTAATGCATTTACCCTAGAACAGATGAGAAAACCCCACATTATCTGAGTTTACTCTGAATTCACTAGATTAAGCCTATCCCCATAGGGCAAAACAAAGGTTCAAGTTGAACATGAATAACAATTATAGACACATGAAAGTCCTTTTGCACATCTAAGTTGCATATTGAATGACATATTAAGCTGTTAGGTATACAAATCCCTTTATATATATATATATATATATATATATATATATATATATAATCTGAAAAATAACGCTTTAGTTAATAATGATGCCCCACTCATACTATCCAGTCCTCTAATGGAAAAAAATCACTGTACTGATACCATCCTAAGTCAACTAATTCAATCAGACAATATTTTTCTAGTCTTAAGAGATGCTGTCTATCTTCTTATATAATCTTAGTTTTCTGAACTAACAGTCAAGACATTTCACAATGTTAGCTAACAAAATCCTAAGGAAATTCAGGGCTACAGAGACTATTAAGGAATCAGCCAATACTTTTTTCTGAGTCAGGTTTGACATTTTTCGCCTTATGGATGTGCTGCTTTCCCCATTTAGTTTATCATAGTTAAACTTTGTAAAGCTGTAACAGATTTTAATTCTTTACTTTCCTCCATCTATTTTCTTACCAGGTAATAAGCCTCTACAGAGTTACACCCAGTGTCATCTGGATGCCTTTGGACAACTTACTAATTTCCCCAGGCCTCAGTTTCTTTGCCTATAAAATGGCCATAGTAGAAAGTGCTGAACAAGCAAACTAGCACTTGTAAAGTTATGGTCAGGAAAAGAGACTGTGGTAGAGACATGTTGGATGATGACCCTGAAAACAATAAAAACATTTGGAGAACTGTAAAGATTTAGTAGATACTCAATATATGTACTGAGATATGTATATATAAAGGTGTGGCCAGAATTATAATTATAGCTAATATTCCTTGTTTACTATGTGTAAACAGCAAGTTAAATGACTACACATTATCTCACTTAATCCTCACAACAACCCTGTCAAGTTTTAACTTTTATCATTCCCTGTTGATGAAGAAGGGAAGTTTCTTCTTCTTCCAGATGAAGTTTCTTCTTCTTCCAGATGAAACTTCTTCTTCTTCCAGATGGAGAAACAAAGGCTGAAAGAAGATAACCAATTTGTCTTAATTTTCACATCTAGTAAATGGCATATTGTGAGTCTAGCCCTGGCAAGCTTTATCAACTACTAGACTTCACTGCTTCACCAACATTCTTTTTTTTAAATTAAATACTTTTATTTATTTATTTTTGGCTGTGCTGAGTCTTCTTTGTTGGGCGGGCTTTTCTCTAATTGTGGCGAGCTACTCTCTAGTTGCAGTGCACAGGTTTCTCATTGTGGTGGCTTCTCTTGTTGCGGAGCATGGGCTCTAGAGCACATGGGCTCAGTAGTTTTAGCTCCCAGGCTCTAGAGCACAGGCTCAATAGTTGTGGCACACCAGCTTAGTTGCTCCTTGGGATGTGGGATCATCCCAGATCAGGGATCAAACCCATGTCTGCTGCACTGGCAGGCAGCTTCTTTACCACTGAGCCACCAGGGAAGCCCCTACCATCATTCTTAAGTAAAGCTCCTCATCTTTATCGGTTCGGTTCAGTTCAGTTCAGCCCCTCAGTTGTGTCTGACTCTTTGAGACCCCATGAACCACAGCAGGCCAGGCATCCCTGTCCATCACCAACTGCCGAAGTTTACCCAAACTCATGTCCATTGAGTTGATGATACTATCCAACCATCTCATCCTCTGTCGTCCCCTTCTCCTCCTGCCTTCAATCTTTCCCAGCATCAGGGTCTTTTCAAATAAGTCAGCTCTTCGCATAAGATGGCCAAATTATTGGAGTTTCAGCTTCAATGCCAGTCCTTCCAGTGAACACCCAGGACTGATTTCCTTTAGGATGGACTGGTTGGATCTCTTTGCAGTCCAAGAGGCTCTCAAGAGTCTTCTCAAACACCACAGTTCAAAAGCATCAATTCTTTTATGCTTAGCTTTCTTTATAGTCCAACTCTCACATCCATACATGACTACTGGAAAAACCATAGCCTTGACTAGATGAACCTTTGTTGGCAAAGTAATGTCTCTGCTTTTTAATATGCTGTCTAGGTTGGTCATAACTTTCCTCCCATGGAGTAAGTGTCTTTTAATTTCATGGGTGCAATCACCATCTTCAGTGACTTTGGAGCCCCCCAAAATAAAGTCTCTAACTGTTTCCACTGTTTCCTCATCTATTTGCCATGAAGTGATGGGACCAGATGCCATGATCTTAGTTTTCCAAATGTTGAGCCTTAAGCCAACGTTTTCACTCTCCTCTTTCACTTTCATCAAGAGGCTCTTTAGTTCTTCTTCACTTTCTGCCATAAGGGTGGTGTCATCTGCATATCTGAGGTGATTGATATTTCTCCCAGCAATCTTGATTCCAGCTTATGCTTCATTTAGCTCAGCGTTTCTCATGATGTACTCTGCATAGAAGTTAAATAAGCAGGGTGACAATATACAGCCTTGACGTACTCCTTTTCCTATTTGGAACCAGTCTGTAGTTCCATGTCTATTTCTAGCTTTTGCTTCCTGACCTGCATACAGATTTCTCAGGAGGCAGGTCAGGTGGTCTGGTATTCCCATCTCTTTCAGAATTTTCCACAGTTTGTTGTGATCCACACAGTCAAAGGCTTTGGCATAGTCAATAAAGCAGAAATAGATGTTTTTCTAGAACTCTCTTGCTTTTTCGATGATCCAGCAGATGTTGGCAATTTGATCTCCGGTTCCTCTGCCTTTTCTAAAACAAGCTTGAACATCTGGAAGTTCATGGTTCAGGTATTGCTGAAGCCTGGCTTGGAGAATTTTGAGCATTACTTTACTAGCGTGTGAGATGACTGCAATTGTGCAGTAGTTTGAGCATTCTTTGGCATTGCCTATTTTTGGGATCATCTTTATAATTCCTCTTAATTCCTCTTTCTTATTCATGTTTTCTTATCTTCTGTTACGTAAACTGAATTTCACTTCTTAACTTTGGTGCTCCTAATTTTCTTTATCAATCTCATTTCTGCTTAGACTTGTTGATTTTTTCATTTCTGGTGATTCTTTTTGCCCCTGAAATCTTCTCTACTGCTTTGGGTGCAAACACCATGAGATATTCTTTTGTGTTCTCTATTCACTTGTCTCTGTTTGTCTTTTTTCTCAGCATACAGTATTTTTTAAGACTATTTGTCTTTTAAGTTATTTTAAGTTCTATATTAAGTTCTTTGCTGTCAATATAAATTGGACAATTGAGAAAATCATTAAGATAATTCAAGGGAATATTTACTTTTGCAACAAATTCTTGTGAAAGATTTTATTGGTCTGAGTTATCTGTACAAATAATTTGCTAACCACTTCATGTGGCTGATTTGGACTGGTTCATTTGCCTCCCATTGGAGATATTATCCCCTAATATTTTTAGTTTTCTGTTTGCTCTTTGTGGATTTAAAAAATGTTATGAAATTATGTGACATAAGTCCTCAAATCTTTAGTTTTTACTAAAGAAACTAGAAAGAGTAAAGTAAAACCAAAGCAAAGAGAAGGAAGGAAATAACCATAAGAACAGAAATCAATGAAAAAAAAGAAAAGAAAACCAGAGAAACAATGGAGGAAATCTGAGAAAGTTGCTTTTATGAAAAAATTAATAATAATTGTAAAACTTCAGCAAGATTGGGGGGAAAAAAAGACACAAAGCTCCCAATATCAGAAATAAACTAGAAGATATAACTACAGATCTTGCATCCATTAAAAAGATAATAAGATGATTTTGTAAACAGCTGAAGGGTCTTAATTTCAACATCTCAGAAGAAATGAACCAATTTCTTAAAAATCACAAAGTATCAAGCTCAACAAGATAAACAATCTGAATAGCCCTTTAACCGTTAAAGAAACTGAATGTGCACTTAAAAAGTTCTTGAAAAAGAAATCTCCAGGTCCAAATGGTTTCCCTGCAGAATTCTAACAAACAGTTTAAGAAGAATGAATACCTTACTTTTACACAATGTTTTGCTAATATTTTGTTGAAATATTTTGAGTTTAAGTTTATGACACCTATCAGTCTGAAGTTTTCATTTTTTTGTACTGCCATTATGTGGTTTTGGTATTAGGGTAAAACTGATCACACAAAATAAGTTGGAAAGTGTTCTGTCCACTTCTGTTTGCTTTCTGAAAAAGAATGTGTAAAATGTCATATCAATTATTCTTTCAATGTGTTTTCCCAGGCATAATGCCCTTAGTGGAGATGGGAGACATCGGGCCTGATGGACCACACTTTGCCAGGTCACTTGGTGTTGGTGGAGCTCCCTCTGATCCTTCCTAGTGCTGCCTGGAAGTGTAGGATATACTGGATTGGCCAAGATACTACCAAAAAAAAAAAAAAAAAAACCTGGATGAATTTTTTGGCCAATCCAATACTTCATTGGCCTACCGGCTGCCACCAGGTCCTACTGGGAGCTGCTGGGTCTGTGGAACAGAGAGTTCTACCCAGGTCCTGTTCTTTTGAATATACAGTGCCAGTGGGGCTACCACTCCATCAAGACACTGAATGTGGCATGCTTTCTATCTGTTGGAGAGCCAAGAGACTTTGGGCCTGGTTTTGCTTCTTCCCCAGGTGGGTGGTTAGAGACTGGGTATTTTTCCTCAAGTTTTGCAGTCCCCTGGGCAGTCTCTTTTCTCTTTTTAACTTGTTAGGATTCTCCATGACTGTCTATTTTACAGTAGTTATTTCCAGTATTTTCACTTGTACTTAGTAGAGAGCAGCCAGAAGAGATGTGTTTATGCCATCGTGTCCTCCATCAGAAGGTTGTTTTGGTTTCTTTTAAAGCCATATTTCTGGGTTGATTGTTTTCAGAGTAAGAGGGTTGGCAAAACGTCCTACTTCACTTTACCTCTGGAAATGGAAGTTCTACATCCTTAGCCAAACATGTAAAGTTCTCAATCAGTTTATTCTGTCACTCTTATCATCTCCATAATGTATTTTTCATTTCTCAAAGTATCACAATACATCTTGCTCCCTCCTGCCACCATGTCTTTACTAATGCCACTGTCACTGTTTGGAATCTTTATTTTTCTCAATCAATTTACATCAGTTTGGTTAAGAACAAAACAATAATCATCAACCATTATGAAATTATTCTTCACTGACTTTATTCTGTGCCCAGTTCTTAGGAGATCTTTCAATCTCCCAGGAGACTTTTTAACCAACATTCCTTCAGCACTAAACATGTAGCATTTCTCCTGATATATTCTGTCTTTCTTCATGAGCTATTTTTTAATATATTCAAACCACCTGGAACAGTACTATACATCGAGGAAAAAAGCTTTTAGTATGAATTGAAGGGCAATTATTTTTACTATTTTGATGAAAGCTTGTCAAATATTTCTGCTCTGTATTTGTGAATATTTCATGCATCTTTTTCTGGATTTTATTTAGGTCTGGGGGTGCAGAGAGACTGAAGGCAGAATAATTTAGATAACAGGCTCAATTCTGCATTTTGATTTCTATTTGTAGACCTAAATTATGTGACCAGATGTCAAGAGAAAAACTGGAAACTCTCCCACCCTGTGAATGGATGATATTGTCATGAAAAGACAGATGGTAAAGAGCAGCTAACAGTTTCTGGAATGTTTCTTGCTTTGAAAGCCCTGGAAGTTTAAAACCTGGCCTTTATTGAAGTTGCATAAAGGCATGTCTGTAAATTTCATATCTATGGTAGATTAAATATACCAAATTACAGAAAGAGAGGATAGAATAGTGGTAGTAAGGGGTGGGGGTAAATAGATGTTGGTCAAAAGTCTCAGTTATGCAGGATACATAAGTTTTGGAAATCTAATGTACAACAAGGTGACTATATTTAATAATACTCTTTTGTATACTTGAAACTTTCTAAGAGAGTAGATCTTAAATGTTCTCATCTCATACACAAAAAATGGTTAGTATGTGAGATGATGGAAATGTTAAATGACCTGATTGTGGTAATCATTTCACAATATATATACAAATACATCAAAATGTTGCACACCTTAAATATATAAAACTGTTTATTTGTCAAGTCTACCTTAATGAAACTGGAAAAAATTGCATATGATCATTTAAACAAGTGGAGAGACATTTTATGTTCTTTGATGATATGGTTTAGTAGTTATAAAGATGTTAATTCTTTCTTTAAATGACCATTAAATTCAGTGCATTCAAAACAAATATTTCAATTTTATTTCTTGAGGAATTTTATTAATTACTCCAAAGTTCATATGAAGGAATAATGTACTGTAAGGAGCTGAATCAATCTTTAAAAAGAAAAGTCAGAATTGTTGTACCAGTTACTGACATAATAAAATCACAGCAGTAACACCAGTGTGGTGTTGGCGAGTAAGTAGACCAGTGGAGCAGAAGAGAGCCCAAAATTCATATTGTCTAAATGGTTACCACAAATCAATGAACACATGAAAGACTATTTAATTGATAATCTTGGGAAAACTGGATCACTTTATGAAGAAAGCTGAAATTAGCTAACAAAACGTAAAAAATTTGGACCCTAGATGAATTATTGACATAAACATGAAAGATAAAACTATAATGTTAGTAGATGGGAATGCAGGAGATACTTGTGTGTCCCAGGGGTAAGCAAAGAAAGGACTGTTTTGTTTTTATTCTGTAAGACATGGGGTCTTTTGCGACCCCATGGACTGTGTAGCCAGCCAGGCTTCTCTGTCCATGGGATTTCTCAGGCAAGAATACTGGAGTGGGTTGGCATTTCCTTCTCCAAGGGATCTTCTCGGCCCAGGGATTGTACCTTGGTCTCCTGCATTGGCAGGAGGATTCCACCAGGGGATCTTGTGAAAAGACTGTTAAAATGATATTTTACCAGTATAATTCATAAAGCAGAAAAATGACCCAGTTAAATTAAAATTAAAGGTTTATGTTCAACAAAAGGCACAATAGACAAAGATAAGTGACAATAGCAGTAGAAATAAATATACTTAGTGTTTAAAACTGATAGCTTATGGTGAAGGATGTTGGATTCCTGATCTCAGAAGATTTAGCTTCAGGACGAGGGACCAGGCTTGATCACTCAAGAGCTTTTGTGTAGCAGTTTTATTAAAATGAAAAAGGGACAGAGGAAGCTTCTGACATAGACATCAGAAGGCGGATGGAGAGTACCCAACTGCTTGTCTTAGAAAAGGGAGTTATATACTTTTTCAATTGGTTAGTACAATAGATCAAAAGAATGTCCCAAGGTTGTAAAAATCTTACTAGATGCACTCCCACAATTTACATTTTAAGATGACAGGATTACAATATTGTAATGGGTTTTGTCATACATTGACATGAATCAGCCATGGATTTACATGTAAAAAATTAGCCTCCAACTAATAAAAATAAATGAAAAAAAAAAAGAGGTCTATATTGAAGATTTAAAAAAAAGATGACAGGATTAGTACTAACAATAAAAAGATCTTATCAGACCCACTCCCTAATATACATTTTAAGATAACAGGATTAGTCAGAAGGTTCTTAAGAAGGAGAAACATGCCCTCAAGCAAGATACATGGTTGTTATATAATCCTTGCTAAGGAATATAGAAAAAAATAATTTGTCCTTTCCTCCTCCTTGAGAATTCCAGACCCCTTTCTCCTTCAGACTTATCAAGCTGCCTAGAAATTGACTCTCTCAAAACTGCACAAATGGTTAATTTATATAAAATAAGATAAAGAGGGGAACTTAAGTAGAAAAATGATCAATGAATACAAACAAGCAGTTAACAGAAATGGAAACATCAAAGGCTAGCAAGTGTATGAAGAGATGCTCGTGTTCATTAAAAGTGAGAAAAATACAAATTAAAATAATGAAGAGCTATCACTTTAAATATAACCTGGTGGCTCAAACAGTTAAGAATCTGCCTGCAATGCAGGAGACCCTGCGTCAGGAAGATGGCCTGGGTCAGGAAGATCCCCTGGAGGATGAAATGGCAACCCACTCCAGTATTCTTGCCTGGGAAATCCAATGGACAGAGAAACCTGGCAGGCTACAGCCCATGGGGTCACAAAGAGTTGGACACGACTGAACAACTAACACAACAGAACAGCAAAAATTAGGAGACTGGATAAGCCATGTTGGTAAGGAAATAGGGGTGTGGGAACTATGCCAGATGCTCTGGTGCCTTGATTCACACCTTTCTGCTTCACCTCTGATTTTAATCCTCTTGGTACAGGTCTATGAATACTTGCAGCTCAGCTCATCTCACGCACATATCACGCATCTCCGCTTTCCCTGGGCTCTTTCAATGTTTGGACAGCTATAGAAGCTCACTAGTCCCAAGGGCATGCACAGATTAGAAGTGCAGGGGCCAGAAAAGGAGAGGTGGGGTTAACACCACCAGAAACAAATACTGACCTGTGAATGTCAAAACTGACAAATGCTTCTGCCTTTGGTCTTTTTATCAAACATAACCGGGGGTGATTCTGTATGCTTTCAGATATTCCTAGCAGAATTGAGTCCTCTTTGCCCCTATCAGAACTAAGTCGTTAATACACACATTACTGGCTTTCCTTCCTTCTCTGTCTCTGTCTCCCCAGTGGCTTATGCTGCTTTCTGTGATCACCTTCCCCATAGATTATCTGAACATAAATCCTGGTCTCATTATTTTAGGGAACTTTAGCTAGGATATTCACCATCATGTTCTGCAGGTAGGAATGTAATTGTGCAGCCTTTCTTTAGAGAAATCTGGCACTACTTATATAGGTAAATTACATATATGTGCATCCTGAAGTCAGTAAAGTGAAGTCGCTCAGTTGTGTCCGACTCTTTGCGACCCCATGGACTGTAGCCTACTGGGCTCCTCCGTCCATGGGATTTTCCAGGCATGAATACTGGAGTGGGTTGCCATTTCCTTCTACAGGGGATCTTCCCGACCCAGGGATTGAACTCGGGTCTCCCACATTGTAGGCAGATGCTTTACTGTTTGAGCCACACAGGGAAGCCTATGTGTATCCTATGGCCCACCAATTCCTTTCCTAGATATATATCCCCAAATAATTATAATATAGCTTCATAAGAGGATATATTCAAAGATATTTATGGAAATATATTGTTAAGGAGGAGAATAAGAGGCAACCCAATCTTGGTCACTGGTTAAATGTGGTCAGTGTACACGTGGAGTATTTATTATGCAACAGTTAGATGCATGCTTCAGATATACATAGGGCAACATGAATGGATCTTAAAAACACAATACTTGGTTCAAATAAAATAAATAAAAAGCAGAATGATATAAGACAGTACCATTTACACAAATTAGAAAAACATGCACAGATACATGTTTTGCAAAACACTCATTCAAATATGCAGATATACATTTAACTTACTAACATACTTGCCTATGAGGTAGAAGGGAAAGGAAGTGGAGTATGAAGCTTAAAAAAGGAAAAATAAATAAAGACTTCTCTCACAAATAACGATAATGCATTATACATTAAGAAACAAGACTACAGTAACTGAAACCTCTTTACTTGAGGTTCAAACAAAGAAAATACATTTTTAGATGCATATGTATTGCTTCATTTTCAGCCTTAAGTTATGTGCTTGTTCTACTTAGGGTTAGATTAATCATTCCTCAGTCTTTCATTTCTTCATGTATAAAATATTCAATGAGTCTCCTACTATAAATATGTACTAATCTTTGAAAGGGACTTCCCAGTTGGCGCTAGTGGTAAAGAACCTGGGTAAAGAGACATGGGTTCGATCCCTGGGTCAGGAAGATCCCCTGGAGAAGGAAATGGTAGGGCTCATTAAAAATTTACTGTATTTTACTTCCTTTACCACAATCTTTCCTATTTCAGTGAATATTATTTGGGTTGTATTTTTTACATTACATTTCATTTCATTTAAGAATATTTTTATGTTTTCTTACTGGTTGATTCTCTAGTAGTTTAGTGTTTCTAGAAACATTGTATTCTGTGTCATGTTATTACTTCTTTAATTACGTTCATTCCAGAACATTCCTGTCTCCATTTTCCTATGAATCTGTTGCATTATTTCTCCAAGATTCAACATTTCTCTTATGGATTCACTGTTTATTTAAATTTTATTGAAAGTAGGAAGCAGATGTTTTCTAAAAATTATTTCTGCTTACTCTAGTAAATAGTTTTAAAAGTGTCCGCTTTTAATTTTTTTTCAGATTAAAAAATGAGATGAGAACTTAATTGCATCAGATCATTTCAAATAATAAAAATACCCCTAAAAGCTGCCTTTTACATTTTTACATATTTCACATGTTTGCCATTGGCAGATATGAATACTGGTTTCTGAGATCTGACAATATTTTCAAAAATATACTCTTGCAAAATACGCATTTCAGTAGCAGACTTTTTTAAAGAAAAGGTCAGTTACAACTATACCAAGCTAAAAGCCTCTAACCAATAACATGAGACTTACCCTCTTAACAAGTTTTAAGTGTACAATACAGTATTGTTAACAGTAATTACAATGTATGATGGATCTATACAACTCTTTCATCTTGTATGATTAAAACCTTATACCCATTGGGTAGCAACTCTCCTTTTTCTCTTCTTCCGAATTCCTCCCTAGTAACCAACATTCTACTTTCTGCTTCAATGAGTTTGAGTATTTAGATACCTCATTTGTATAAATGGAATCATGCAGTTATTTGTCTTTCTGTGACTAGCTTATATCACTTAACCTAAAGCCCTCAAGGTCCATCTATGTTTTTGCCTATGACAAGATTTCCTTGTATTTTATGGCTGAATAGTATTTCATTGTATCATATATAGCATCTTCTTTACCCATTCATCCTTTGATGGACATTGGGTTGCTTCCACCTCCTGGTTGTTGTGAATAATGCTGCAATGAAGATGGGAGTCTTCGAGATACTGATTTTATTTCCTTTGAATATATACCCAGAAATTGGTTTGGATCATATGATAGCTCCATTTTTAACTTTTTGAAGAGCCTCTGTACCTTTTCCCATAATAGTTGCATTACTTTACATTCCCATCAACAGTGCATAAATGTTCCAATTTTTCTACATCCTCACAAATGCTTGTTGTTTTCTATTTATTTTTTTGAATAATGGCCATCCTAACAGATATGAAGTGATAGCTCATTTTGATTTTGATTTGCATTTCTCTGATAATCTGTGATGTTGAGCATCTTTTCATATACTTGTTGGCCATTCGTAGGGTTGGGAGGTGATGTCTATTCAAAAATGGGCTATTAATGAAGATGCAGACATACAGCACAGACTAGTGGACACACGGGGTAGAGGGTGGGGCAAATTGGGAGAGTGGCATTGCAACATATACATTGCCATATGTAAAATTAGATAGCTGGTGGAAATTTGTTTTATGATGCAGGGAGCATGAAACTAGTGCTCTGTGGCAACCTAGAGGGGTGGGGTGGTGTGGGAGGTGAGAGAGAGGTTCAAGATGGACAGGACGTACATATACCTATAGCTGATTCATGTTGATGTATGACAGAAATCAACACAATATTGTAAAGCAATTATCCCTCAATTAAAAATAAATAAAAGCAAAACAAAACATAAAAAATGGGCTATTCATTTTTGCCTTTTCACTCTGTTGAATGTTTTCTTTGTTCTCTACTTCTATTTAAACCTCATGCTCTCATTAGAACTGATTCAAATGAATTCTTTTTAATGGCTGAGTAATATTCCATAGTGTATATGCACCACAGCTTCCTTGTCCATTCGTTTGCTGATGGGCATCTAGGTAGCTTCCATGTCCTGGCTATTATAAACAGTGCTGCGATGAACATTGGGGTACATGTGTCTCTTTCAAATCTGGTTTCCTCGGTGTGTATGCCCAGGAGTGGGATTGCTGGGTCATATGGCAGTTCTATTTCCAGTTTTTTAAGGAATCTCCACACATATTCATAGTGAAGTAAGCCAGAAAGATAAACACCAATATAGTATACTAAAGCATATATATGGAATTTAAAAAGATGGTAACGATAACCCTATATGCAAAACAGAAAAAGAGACACAGATGTACAGAACAGACTTTTCGACTCTGTGGGAGAAGGCGAGGGTGGGATGTTCAGAGAGAAGAGCATTGAAACAAGTATACTCTCAAGGGTGAAACAGATCACCAGCCTAGGTTGGATGCATGAGACAAGTGCTCAGGGCTGGTGCACTGGGAAGACCCAGAGGGATGGGATGAAGAGGGAGGCAGGAGCGGGGATCGGGATGGGGAACACATGTAAATCCATGGCTGATTCATGTCAATGTATGACAAAAACCACTACAATATTGTAAAGTAATTAGCCTCCAACTAATAAAAATAAATGGAAAAAAAAAAGAAAAAAAATAAACCTCATGTTCATCTTTTTCTTTTATTTGGCAGAATATTTTCATAAGTCACATGCTAGCTTCACAAATTAAGTATGTATCTTTTAATTGGGGCAAGTCTATACTAAGCTGGTCATTGACTGAAATTAGTGTATAAGAAGTTCCCTTGGATTCCCTCACTGTGTCTGAATACTATTGTACTTAATAACTCAGAAGTTTTGCAGGACGTGTGGGTTGATGTATCTTTATGTGACCAAATGAGTGATATTGAAGTCTGTTGTTTAGTCACTAAGTCGTGTCTGACTCTTTGAGACCCCATGGACTGCAGCCCACCAGGATCCTCTGTACATGGAATTTCCCAGGCAAGAAAAGCCACCTGAGCTTGAGTGTGGAAGAATTTAGAATTTGGGGCTTGTCTTTCAGGGAAGATTTTTCTCTGCACACTTCCTCTTCACCATTTTGTGAATTGCTATTCCATAATTTAAAATGTGGATATTTTTCTCTGCTCTGTCTAAACTCTCCACCAGTAACAGAATGTGGCTGAGTCAGGGCATTTTCTTAGCATTCCCGTCAATTACTGCTAAGGTGGAAGTCAGGAGAAGCAAAGTCACAGCACTGTTAGGTTTTCTGTTATGTTTGACCTTGTGGCCCACTTGCAGCTGATTTCATGTGGTGTGGACCTACAGTAATGAATTTGGTCAAAGTGCCTGCTCTACAGTTGTCCCCATTTTTACCCAACTTACAGCCAACATCCTCCAAATTAGGGGGATCTGTTCAGCTTGTATTAGGCAGGGACTGCTCCAATTATTCACACTCTGTGGAATGATATTTTGAGGCTTTTCAGGGTCTTCAATTAATCTTTTTTCCATTTTTTATCTTTATTTTTTCTTTTTCCATTTTTAAAATGCAACTACTCTGTTTCGTGAAGGACGCCATGATGTGTGTGTGTGTATTTAATCAAATTCCATTATATTAGAGTTAGTGGAAATTCCTTAATTTTGGCAAAGTTTGTCTGTAAATCCGTTTTTCTCAAAAGTTGTGTGTTTTACTTTAAAAAAAAATGTATTCAGGCATTTTAGAAGGCATCAGGAGAGGCGACTGTGACAGCAGCTGTCAGATATGATGTTTTAAAGCCACTCTTTTTTGTGTGTGTGCCAAGATCATATGAAAGCAAGAGCATTCTCTTTTATGGTCAAAAAAATAATTACACTCATAAAACTTCATTGATTAGAAACAATCTTATATTATTTTTTTGACAGAACAACTTTTCTTTAATTTATGTTAACATTTTCTATTTTTGTAAAAATATATTTCATGTAGAAGATGAAAGTGTAAGCAATGATTTCATTCCTATATGGTAACAAGAATTCTTTGTGATTACAAAGTCACCTATAAGGAAAGGAAATAAAATTGTAACAAAGTAAAATATTTTGTTAAAAATAAAAGCCAAGTGTTATAATAAGTCTATCCCAAAGAGCTAGTTTGGAATGTGTGAGTCCCTTCAATAAAGAAATATGACCTTGAATTTTATCTTTACATTTTTCCAAATGAGCAAATAAAATTCTCAAGTGTTAATGAAGCAGGTAAACAGAAAATCTCCAGTTAATTGTTTTTATAATGAATTTTATTATTGTAAAAGTGAATTTATGAATATAATTTATTCTCTTTTTTGACATCTTAATAGCAAGAGCATATCTATCTATCTAATCATGTAACTGTATTTTCTTCAAGAGGAAGCAATTTATGGACATTGGCTTGCTGCCCTTTTCTTCAGAAGGCTGCTAGAACATGGCATCTGACGGTAATTCTCTTTCAAGCATCCTGTGAGCATTTTCACGCCCATGACAGGTGCACATCTTGTTCTTCTTAATTTCCAGAAATGAGATCATCTATGTGAACTGTTAAAGGTGCTAGATATATTGAAGGTGTGAAGT
The DNA here is from genome assembly GCF_910594005.1 of Cervus elaphus. Taxonomy (NCBI): domain Eukaryota; kingdom Metazoa; phylum Chordata; class Mammalia; order Artiodactyla; family Cervidae; genus Cervus; species Cervus elaphus. The sequence continues at coordinate 39,994,408 of NC_057848.1, read as the reverse complement.
GGCACTATGATGGCTTTTTAGAATACTGAACATTAAAAAAAATTATAACTCACCCTCAAGTCTCATTAGTTCAAAGGGTAAAAGTTTTTCTCAAGGATACAGGGGTTACCTGAGTGTCTTCTCTAATTAGATATAGCAACTTCTTTTAGGTTTTCAGCTTACAAGATTTTTTTTTAAATCCTGTTTGAAAATTTTGTTTACTTTATGAATCTTTTTGAAATGTCAGCCTTCAGTTCAGTTCAGTTCAGTCGCTCAGTCATTTCTGACTCCTTGCGACCCCCATGGACTGCAGCCCGCCAGCCTTCCCTGTCCATCACCAACTCAAACTCATGTCCATCGAGTCAGTGATGCCATCCAACCATCTCATCCTCTGTCGTCCCCTTCTCCTCCTGCCTTCAATCTTTCCCAGCATCAGGGTATTTTTTTTTTTTTTTTTACAGTGATTCAGTTCTTCACATCAAGTGGCCAAAGTATTAGAGTTTCAGCTTCAGCATCAGTCCTTCCAATGAATATTCAGGACTGATTTCCCTTAAGATTGATGGGTTGGATCTCCTTGCAGTCCAAGGGACTCTCAAGAGTCTTCTCCAACACCACAGTTCACAAGCATCAATTCTTCTATGCTCAGCTTTCTTTATAGTCCAACTCTCACATCCATACATGACTACTAGAAAAACCATAGCTTTGACTAGATGGACCTTTGTTAGCAAAGTAATGTCTCTGCTTTTTAATACGCTGTCTAGGTTTGTCATAGCTTTTCTTCCAAGAAGCAGGCGTCTTTTAATTTCATGGTTGCAGTCGCCCTCTGCAGTGATTTTGGAGCCCAAGAAAAGAGAGTCTGTCACTGTTACCCCATCTATTTGCCATGGAATGATGGGACCAGATGCCATGATCTTAGTTTTCCAAATGTTGAGCCTTAAGCCAACTTTTTCACTCTCCTCTTTCACTTTCATCAAGAGGCTCTTTAGTTCTTCTTCACTTTCTGCCATAAGGGTGGTGTCATCTGCATATCTGAGATTATTGATATTTCTTCCAGCAATCTTGATTCCAGCTTGTGTTTCATCTATCCCAGCATTTTTCATGATGTACTCTGCATATAAGTTAAATAAGCAGGGTGACAATATACAGCCTTGATGTACTCCTTTCCCTATTTCGAACTGGTCCATTGTTCCATGTCCAGTTCTAACTGTTGCTCCTTGATCTCCATACAGACTTCTCAGGAGGCAGGTCAGGTGGTCTGGTATTCCCATCTCTTTCAGAATCTTCCACAGTTTGTTCTGATCCCACAGTCAAAGGCTTTGGCATAGTCAATAAAGCAGAAGTAGAGTAGATGTTTTTCTGGAATTCTCTTGCTTTTTTGATGATTCAACTGATGTTGGCAATTTGATCTCTGTTTCATCTGCCTTTTCTAAATCCAGCTTGAACATTTGAAAGTTCACAGTTCATGTACTGTTGAAGCCTGGCTTAGAGAATTTTGAGCATTACTTTGCTAGTGTGTGAGATGATTGCAATTGTGTGGTAGTTTGAGCATTCTTTGGCATTGCCTTTTTTTGGGATTGGAATGAAAACTGACCTTTTCCAGTTCTGTGACCACTGCTGAGTTTTCCAAATTTGCTGGCCTATTGAGTGCAGCTCTTTAACAGCATCATCCTTTAGGATTTGGAATAGCTCAACTGGAATTCCATCATCTCCACTAGCTTTGTTCATAGTGATGTTTCTTAAGGCCCATTTGACTTCTCATTCCAGGATGTCTGGTCTAGGTGAGTGATCACACCATTGTGATTATCTGGGCTGTGAAGATCTTTTTTGTATAGTTCTTTTGTGTATTCTTGCCACCTTTTCTTAATATCTTCTGCTTCTGTTAGGTTCATACTGTTTCTGTCCTTTATTGTGCCCATCTTTGCATGAAATGTTCACTTTGTATCTCTAATTTTCTTGAAGAGATCTCTAGTCTTTCCCATTCTATTGTTTTCCTCCATTTCTTTGCATTGATCCCTGAGGAAGTCTTTCTTATCTCTCCTTGCTATTCTTTGGAATTCTGCATTCAAATGGGTTTATCCTTCCTTTTCTCCTTTGCCTTTAGCTTCTGTTCTTTTCTCACCTATTTGTAAGGCCTCCTCAGACAACCATTTTGCCTTTTTGCATTTCTTTTTCTTGGGGATGGTCTTGATCACTGCCTCCTATAGAATGTCATGAACCTCCATCCATAGTTCTTCAGGCACTCTGTCTATCAAGTCTAAATCCTTGAATTTATTTGTCACTTCTACTATATAATCATAAGTGATTTGATTTAGGTCATACCTGAATGGTCTAGTGATCTTCCATACTCTCTTCAATATTAAGTCTGAATTTTGCAATAAGGAGTTCATGATCTGAGCCACAGTCAGCTCCCGGTCTTGTTTATGCTGACTGTATAGAACTTCTCCATCTTTGGCTGCAAAGAATATAATCAATCAGATTTCAGCCTTGGTTTTACTGATATTCTTAAAAAGTTTTTGGTGGTGTTGTTAGTATTTAAAATTTCTCTTATCTTTAATATTTCTTTATGCTCTTGTCTATGCCTTTAGTTCTTAGCTTTTTTATTTCAATACTCTACTCAATTATTTTCAATATTTATTGTTTTTAAATATGCATTCTTAATGTTACATATTTACCCGTAAGTACGACTTCAGTTTTGATGTATAGAACTTTCATTATCTCATATTCTAAATGTTTTGTTTAACTGACCAGTTGTTTAGAAGTGACTTTTAAACTAATTAAATATGTTTATCTATATTTAGATAGTTATGTGTGCATGCTAAGTCGCTTCAGTCATGTCGGAGTCTGTGTGACCCTATGGTCTGAAGGGGCTTCCAAGGTGGCTCAGTGGGTGAAGAATCTGCCTGCAGTGTAGGAGACACAGGCAGACTCTAGTTCGATCTCTGGGTGTGGAATATCCCCTGGAGGAGGGCATGGCAATCCACTCCAGTATTCTTGCCTGGAGAATCCCAAGGACAGAGGAACCTGGTGGTCTACAGTCCATAAGGTCGCCAAGAGTCAGACATGACTGAAGTGACTGGGCGTGCACACATACATGGACTGAAGCCTACCGGGCTCCTCTGATCATGTTGTTTTCCAGGCAAGAATACTGGAGTGGGTTGCCATGCCCTCCTCCAGGGGATCTTCCTGACTCAGGGATTGAATCCGTGTCTCTTTCATCTACCTGCACTGGCAAACGAGTTCTTTACCACTAATGCCACCTGGGAGTGTTTTTAGTCACTAAGTTGTATCTGATTCTTTGGAACCCCATGGACTGCAGCCCGCCAGGCTTTTCTGTTCTTCACCATCTCTTGGAGCTTGCTCAAACTCATGTCCATTGAGTCAGTGATGCCATCTAACCATCTCGAACAGGAATGGGTAGCCATTCTCTTCTCCAGAGGATCTTCCTGACCCATAGAAAGAACCCAGGTCTCCCATGTTGCAGGCAGATTCTTTACTGTCTGAGTCACCAGGGTTGCCACCTGGGAATCCCTCTTATTTAATGTTATATGTTCAAACTATCATTTGTATGATATTGATTCTTTGATGGACTTCCCTTGTAGCTCATCTAGTCAAGAATCCTCCAACAATGCAGGAGAGCCCAGTTTGATTCCTGCATCCGGAAGGTCCGCTGGAGAACAGAACGGCTACCCACTCCAGTATTCTCGGGCTTCCCTGGTGGCTCAGACAATAAAGAATCCACCTGCAATGTGGGAAACCTGGGTTTTATCCCTGGGTTGAGAAGATCCCCTGGAGAAGGGGATGGCCACCCATTCCATTATTCTGGCCTGGAGAATTCCATGGACAGAGAAGCCTGGCAGGCTACAGTTCATGGGGCCACAAAGAGTTGGATATGTCCCCAAATTTACTTAAATGCACTACATAGCTTCTCTTTTTTTTTTTTTTTTTTTTTTAAACAAAGTTCAATATTTACTGGGAAAAATAGCATGGTTAAAAACAAACTTCCCTGGTGGCTCAGAGGGTAAAGCGTCTGCTTGCAGTGCAGGAGACCTGGGTTTGATCCCTGGGTCGGGAAGATCCCTGGAGAAGGAAATGGCAAAGCACTCCTGTATTCTTGCCTGGAGTATCCCATGGATGGAGGAACCTGGTAGGCTACAGTCCATGGGGTTGCAAAGAGTCAGACACGACTTCACTTTCACTTTCAAATAGCATGGTTTCTGTTACATTTTAGATCAAGTTTATACTGTTGTTCAAAATCTCTATATCTTTAATTAAATCTTGTTTGATTGTTTTTTATAGAAGTTTGTTAAATATCTTCCACTTTCAATGTGGTTTTATCAACTTGCATTTCTGATTCTTTCATTACACACACAAAATTGTATTAGATGCATATGAGTTCATAGTATTATATATTTTGTTGGATTTTATTTCTTATTATCATGTGGTAAACCTCTTTATCACAATTAATACCTTTTAACTCAAATTATCAGTTCAGTTCAGTTGTTCAATCATGTCCGATTCTTTGCAACCCCATGGACTGCAGCACACCAGGCCTCCCTGTCCATCACCAACTCCCAGAGCTTACTCAGACTCATGTCCACTGAGTCAGCGATGCCATCCAACCATCTCATCCTCTGTCATTCCCTTCTCCTCCTGCCTTCAATCTTTCCCAGCATCAGGGTATTTTCCAATGAGTCAGTTCTTCGCATCAGGTGGCCGAAGTATTGGAGCTTCATCTTTAGCATCAGTCCTTCGAATGAATATTCAGGACTGATTTCCTTTAGGATGGACTGGTTGGGTCTCCTTGCAGTCCAAGGGACTCTCAAGAATCTTCTCCATTACCACAGTTCAAAGCATCAATTCTTCGGCACTCAGCTTTCTTTATAGTCCAACTCTCACATCCATGCATGACTACTGGAAAAACCATAGCTTTGACTAGATGGACCTCTGTAGGCAAAGTAATGTCTCTGCTTTTTAATATGCTCTCTAGGTTTGTCATAGCTTTTCTTCAAGGAGCAAGCATCTTTTAATTTCAAGGCTACAGTTACCGTCTGCAGTGATTTTGGAACAAAACTAGTGGATGTGATGGAATTCTAGTTGAGCATCATCTTTTCGGATTTGAAATACCTCAGCTGGAATTCCATCACTTCCACTAGCTTTGTTCATAGTGATGCTGCCTAAGGCCCATTTGACTTCATACTCCAGGATGTCTGGCTCTAAGCAAGTGATCACATCATAATGGTTATCCGGGTCATTAAAACCTTTTTTGTATAGTTCTTCTGTGTATTGTTGCCATCTCTTCTTAATATCTTCCACTTCTGTTAGGTCCTTACCATTTCTGTCCTTTATCATGCCAATACTTGCATGAAATGTTCCCTTGATATCTCCAGTTTATTTTGGTATTTCTCTTTATAACAACAGTTTTCTGGCTTTGAAAAAAGTTGAAACAATCTTTGTTTCCCATAGAGATTCATTTTTAATATGGTTATATTTTGAATTATATTTTAATATTATTCTTTTATTTTCATCCCTTTATCCTTTTTAATTCTCCATTCTCACCTTAGCTTATATTGAAAATGTTCTGTCTGAGCTCCTTTTCCCCTTCATTTGCTAGTGTAAAAGCAGTAAGTTGTTTTATTATTATCTGCCCATTTGTCAGTTGTAATGTACTATCTTATTTCTGTCCCAGCAAAGCTAGTTACTACCCTGAATGCTATTTTGAAATTTAATTTGTATGTGTATGTATGCTTAAACATGTATCATTTTACATATTTTATTTTTTGGTACATTTTCAAAGATATAATAGTACACAAAATGTTGTTTTATCACTCAAAAATATGCTACTAAAGGTCGTCTATTCTGTACATGCAGTTCTAGGATATATTTATATGAATATACCATAATTTATCCATTCTTCAGTCACTAAGTATTTGAATATTTTGTGTGCCATTTTACTTTTTTTTTTACATGTAACAGTACTGCTATGAACATTCTTATAAATGTGTGCCAGAGTTTTCATGTCATTTTTGTTTTGTCAAGTGTGTGAATATTCATCTTTACAAAAATGCCAAATTGTTTTCCTAAGTAGTTGTACTAGTTTATACTCTCCACAGTGATATATAAGAGATTCTGTTCATTCAACACTGGATCCTCTTCAATACTTTTGACTCTTTACTAATCAAAGTGGGTACATATGGTTATCACATTGTGGTCTTGGTTTATAGTCCCTTCTTTGTGAAGTTAAACATATATTTAGTCCTCACAAATGTTTCTCTTCTACAAAATATTTGCTCATGATTTGGTATGTTTTCTTTTTCTTATTTTCTTTTGAGTTTACAAGAATTCTTGCTGTATTTTCAAATAATCCTTTGTCAGCTCTTTGTGCTGTAATACCTTCTCTGTATCTAGATTGTCTTTAATGGACAGAAGTTCATTCTTTTAACATTCAAATTTATCAAACTATTTTATTCTGGTGTTAAGTATGGCTTGTTTTAGAAAGCCTCCCTTATCCTCAAAGTTAGAGAGATATTCACCTACATCTTATTCTTTAAAGTTGTGCTTTGGCAGACTGGATGGGAAGGGAGTTTGGGGAAGAATGGATACACGTATATGTATGGCTGAGTCCCTTTGCTGTCCACCTGGAACTATCACAGCATTGTTAATCAGCTATACCCCAATACAAAATAAAAAGTTAAAAAAAATAAAGTTGAGTCTTGGACTTTTAAATTCTTAATCCAGTTGACATTTATTTACCTATATAATGAGGCATAGCTATATGATTTAGTTTTGGGAAAGTAGATAACAAATATTTTCAGCTCCACCTAAAAAATATTCTTTCCCCTGAACTAATTCATTTAACAAAGTACATGCATGTATTTAAACATGTTTGGTGAGGGTACTTGTCTCTCCTCCCTTTAGTGAATATTGTGCCTCATCCCCAACCACTGGCTTTATAATGAGAGACTGGCATTGATCCCATCTCATGTGGAACGCACTTCAAAAGAGCCAAACACCTGGCAGCTACTACATGCTCCAGAGACCAGAAGATTTCAAAACCATTCACTTCCTTTTATTCTTGCTATGTTTCTGGTTCTTGCTGTGCTGTGCTTAGTCGCTCCGTCGTGTCCGACTCTTTGCAACCTCATGAACTGTAGTCTGCTAGGCTCCTCTGTTCATGGGATTCTCCAGGCAAGAATACTGGAGTGGGTTGTCATGCCCTCCTCCAGGGGATCTTCCCAACCCACGGATCAAACCCAGGTCTCCCATATTGCAAGCGGATTCTTTACTGTCTGAGCCACCAGGGAAGCTCATTAATACTGGAGTGGGTAGCCTACCCCTTCTCCAGGGGACCTTCACGACCCAGGAATCGAACCAAGGTCTCATGCATTGCAGGTGGATTCTTTACCAGGTGAGCTACTAGGGAAGCACTTCTGATTTTTAGTTATCACTAAATATTTGAAGCACAATTGGAGCACTAGATAATAAAGTTACTAACTCATTTTAACCAGACTTAACTAATAATTTTTAAAAATATTATAGAAACTAGACGGTGAGATCTTAAAAAGCAAGAATTTGTATTTGATCTCATATAATCTTCAACAAAAAAATGTATGTCTTAGTATATGCTAAGTCTTCAAGAAATGTTGTTGAATAAATGAAATGAGTGTCTGCATGATCATTTGGGAACATAGAAAGCCTGGGAAACCTAGATTAAAAAAATATATGTACATGTGTAACAGCACACATCATCTCTTTAGTTTTTGCTTTACTGAGATGTTTAAAATTTTATTTTTAGTGATTCGGTGGTTAAGCAATAAACCGTATATGTAATTATCTGTTTGGTACTGTCATCACAACATCATTATGTTGTTGCTAGGAATTTGGGGTCTTATCTTGTGCTTGAGCAAAATATACATGCAAATAATCCCAGCATATTTGTAAAACAATATTAAATTAAATTGCTTCTATAATGATTTAAAACTAGCTATCACTCCATTGCAAAACACCTATTGAAGCAAACCCTTTTTTTTAACTTTGTATTTTATATTAGAGTGTAGTTGATTGTTGTGATAGTTTCAGGTGTATAGCAAAGTGATTCAGTTATACATACATATGTATCCATTCTTTTTCAAATTCTTTACCCACTTATGTTGTTATGTAATATTGTTGGTGATGGGCAGGGAGGCCTGGCATGCTTCAGTCCATGGAGTTGCAAAGAGTCGGACACGACTGAGTGACTGAACCAAACTGATAATATTGAGCAGAGTTCCCTGTGTTATATAGCTGGTCCCTATTGGTTATCCATTTTAAACATAGTAGTGTTTTTTAAATAAGGATTTAGTAATCACAAGGTGAAACAAAAATTCAATTACCACTGAAATTTTAATGTGACAATAATCTGTTTGCTCTATTCCCTTGCATGGTCCAACACTATACACTATATATTATCCATTTAGCAAACCAACGATTCCTATTTTTCAAATTCCCAACTGCACTGGCAGGGTTAAGATAACTGTTCTTTCTAAAAATGTATGAAGTTCAGTGTCCAAAGCCTTTGTAATAAAGCTGTTAATTACTGTGTCTCTCTGACTGTTCTTCCCCACTCTCTTCTATTTTATTTCAAATGACCAACAAATGTCTTAATGGGCTTCTGTAGTAAACAAAATGTCACCATTAACATTACACCTCTGAATAATTTTCCAAGTTTTGGGAGAAATTTAACATCAGTCAGAATTGGTGTATTGAAAGCAATATATAAAAAATTATTGGCTTTAATTTATTTCAGACTCATATGCCTAAGTCATACTAAGTGAATTTTGTTCAAAGTAGCATAGGAATCAGGGTACTTACCCCATTTTATTGGGGTATACTTGATAACCATGTAAAATGTACTCTGTGAAGAACTAAGCTTAAAGAAATACTGTCATATTAAATGGATAATGCCAATATCCACCCTGAAACAGGGAGGAGCTTGTGTTATCTTGGAATATGTCTAATTAATGTCTTGATTCAAACATTTTAATCAAGAATTGCATTGCATACTTATTTAGCAGGCAGCAACTGACATGCTTCCAATATTCTCACCTTCTATTTTGATATGCAAATAAGCAACTTTATGGTTGATTCCATCAATATTAAATTAATTCAATGTCCCTATCTTCTTCTATTCTTAATTAATTCAATTAATTAAATTCAATGTCCCTGCCTTCTTTCCTAAATAAGTTGTCAAGCATTAAATTTCTTCAGGTTGAGCATATAATAATTGGCTTAACTTTATGCTTGGGAAGAGTGTTTGGTCAGATCACTGGACTCTAACCTAAATTTTTGAGGTTATTTGGACTTACGAGTTGATACTGAGCTAAACCCTGGAAATGTGCACTGTACTTAAAACTACAAATTCCATGCAGAGAGGAGGGTGGATATGAGCTCTTTCTGGAGTTTACCCTCCTTGCTGAAAATCTTCAAACAGCTTAAACAGGAGGCAGAGCCATTGTCAGCAGCTTCAAGAATTGTTCAGGGGCTTCCCTTGTGGCTCAGCTGGTAAAGAATTGTTCAGTACTGAAAATAATTTTTAAAAATTTAAACCACATATAAGTGTCAGGAAGCATTTAACAGGAGGCTTCCTGTGTGCTGTTTTGGATCTGTCAGGAATCCTCTGTTCCTTATTAATTCCTGAATATTCAAGAGTTAAGAGGAAAGGCAAGCCTTTCCCGGGTCTGAGGAATCCAGGCATCTCCTTCGTTAGTTTTTCAATAGGATGATAAGTACCCTTTTCCTTCTTCTGAACCGTACGGTAAAAGTGATTGTTTACAACTCTCTCTCTTTAATATGGATCGCCTTATGTTTTGTAAGTCTGGAATTTTAATCTTTATCTTTGCTGAGAATAACTACTTCGTAAGACAGTATATATGCCCACACCATGTTGATTAAAACACCTTTGCTCCATCAGAGCTTGGGTCCCCATGTCTTTCTTTCTTTCTCTTCCTCTCTTTCTCTATCTCTCTATTTCTGGCTGATTCCCTGGAGTGCAAAGGCCGGCTGTGTAACCCAGGGAATATTAGCCTCTTTCCTTCTTTCACTCTCTCATCGTCGACTCCGGACCACCAGGTTCTGGTCCAATAAAGGACCAACATATAAGTATTATTGTAAGTACATGTATAATGTCATTTAATTTTCTCTATTGTTCTATGAAATGGGTTATAATCCCCATTTTGTTGGTAGTTAAAGAAAAGAAGGTAAGTAATAAGCACTTGATAGTACTGATAGGTACTAATTATTTGGTTGGTTGCCCTTGAGCAGAAGCTTTGAAGTAATCATCACCTACTCAAAGATTTGATCATCTGTGGCATATTTTACCTCTGCCTCATTTTATTTCTGTGTCATAAGTTTCATAGCAAACAATCCCCTCATCAAGGAGACTAGTCAGGATAGTATAGTTTGATCACTGAAATCAGTCTTATAGGAATATAAACATTCAGTATCAGCTGATTGTGAATTTTTATATTCATGAAAGCCTGAGTTCTCTTCCTACAAATTTGATGAATTTTGTCTGTATTTACAACATCTAGCAATCAGATATAGGTACCAACCAATCCCATAACTTCAAAATCAAGGAAAAATGCATTGTTTGCTTTTACATGGCTGGAAAATGGCCCTACCTCTTCAGGCTAGAAGCTTATAATTCAACAACCATTTATGACTGCCATTTCTGAAACTGACCACATGGAAAGCACTGGGGACACACAACAAAGAAATGATTCGTGCCATCACAGAATTCACAATTCAGTGTGGAAGGCACACATGCTAACAATTCATCACAACACACATATGAGTATGAGATAATAAATATATGCATACAATATTGACATCATGTTGATATAATACAGTAGTGAAAAAAGAAAGACTGCATAGGGAAAGTGATATCTGAGCATGGCTTTGAGAGATAAGTAGGTGTTTACCATGAAAAGGAGAATCAAAAAATGAAGGAAAAAACAACGAGACCATCATTGTTCAAATGTACACAACAAGACAATGCATGTTTTTGGTTTCTTTTGGAAAAGTTATTTACCTCTATCCTTAAGAACTGGGTCACACTACTTCAGAAATAGTAGAAGTAAAATCACTGTGCATTATTAGAGGGAAAGCAAACCAATTTGATGTGTTTTTGAAGTAGAATCTTGTGCCTGGCACTGTGCTACAGATTATGAGGAGTGATGTGTTAGTTGCTTAGTCGTGTCTGACTGTTTGCGACCCCATGGACTATAGCCCACCAGGCTCTCCTGTCCATAAAATTCTCCAGGCAAGAATACTGGAGTGAGTTTCTGTGCCCTCCTCCAGGGGATCTTCTCAATCCAAGGATCAAACCTGAGTCGCCTGCCTTGTAGGCGGATTCTTTTCCATCTGAGCCACCACGGAAGCCCTAGTGTGATAGGTAATCAGAAATGAGAGGTAATACTGAATCTCAATAGGTCAGAAATGTCTCTTATTCGCAGCTTCCAGGACTTTTGTGAGTACAGTATTTCATTGTCACTATCATTACATTGGTCATAATAGTATATCTTATATATTGTGCTGAACTTGAATTATAAGGCTTGTATTTATGATACTTGTCATTTGGCAGATAATCACCTATAGTTGTATATTAGGCATCATTTGTATCTGGGACACCTTTCCCATGACAGTCTTAAGCCACTGATGGCAGTGTCTCCTTACACAGTATAATGCCTCTTGTCATTGATTCTAGAAATAGTTGCTAAATGGAAATGCAAAGTCATGCCCTAATTTCTGGCTAGCACTCTCAATACAAGGATGCTTTTATAAAGATGTAATTTAGGGGGGAGGGTTTAGGGAATAAGAGCAATAAATGATACATTCTTTGATTTCCTAAATTCTAAATCCATTGAGACATAGGACAAGGTAGCCTGACAGATGATTATCAAAATATCAGCTATAATTTGATAAAGTGATACTGGAAAGCATGTGTCTGATTGCCTAGCAACAGCTAACTTCCTATTATTGCACCCTAGAAGGATTGCAGGCACAGCTTAAACACCTCTAGACCACCCCTGACAAGTGTAGAGATTAGACCACTTACTTTCCTACCTGGGTTGAGTGCAGAACAGTGTGTTCCGTCGTTGTAGTCAATCAGATCTCCCAAAGAGAAATATCAGAGCCAAAAAACACCTACTTCTTTCTCCGAAACTCACTAACCAGATCAATCACGCCTCCTTCTGTAGAGAGGATGGAAGCAGTAACAGTAATTAATGTTCCTTCACACGGAAACCTGAAGTCAAGAAAAAGGAGGTTCTCTCCACATGAATTAACAGAAAACATAAACTTATGTAACACAAATAAAACAAAAGATATCATATCAATGCTAACAAGCCTCACAAAACTCCTATATTCCCCGAGGGTAGATGATCTCTAGAAACTTAAAGGTCTTAGAGAGAAAAAGACTAAACAGAGTTTTTTCTGCCTTGGAAACTAGAGTGGCTGTGCTGCCTAGTACTGGATCAATTTCAATTCCTAGCAGGTGTCTTTTAATTAATCACTCGATAATTTTTGTTTTCTCTGTGATAACAATGGGCTTCCTGATGGCTCAGTGGTAAAGAATCCACCTGCCAATGCAAGAGGCACAAGAGACCCCAGATGGATCCCTGGGTCGGGAAGATCCCCTGGAGGAGGAAATGGCAACCCACTCCAGTATTTCTGCCTGGAGAATTCCACTGACAGAAGAGCCTGGTGGGCTACAGTCCCCGGGTGCCAAGAGTTAGACAGGACTGAGTGACTGAGCACGGTCCTATGATAAAAATTACTCTTTTTTCCACTGTGTTGCCAACTCTCGTAGTCAACTTCAATCTTTTTTTTTTTCCCCCTTAAATACTTTTTGGAGTACTTATTATATTTTAGGCATTAGAACCTACAAGTAGCCCAGCTGCTTCATATTTGCTTTCAAAGAAATATTAATCAAGGGTCTAAATACAAATAAAAAACAATTAAAAATTTTACTGTAGGCATGGCAAATAGATGGGGAAACAGTGGCTGACTTTATTTTTGGGGGCTCTAAAATCACTGCAGATGGTGATTGCAGCCATGAAATTAAAAGATGCTTACTCCTTGAAAGGAAAGTTATGACCAACCTAGACAGCGTATTAGAAAGCAGAGACATTACTTTGCCAACAAAGGTCCATCTAGTCAAGGCTATGGTTTTTAGAGTGGTCATGTGTGGATGTGAGAGTTGGACTGTGAAGAAAGCTGAGTGCCGAAGAATTGATGCTTTTGAACGGTGGTGTTGGAGAAGACTCTTGAGAGTTCCTTGGATTGCAAGGAGATCCAACCAGTCCATCCTGAAGCAGATGAGTCCCGGGTGTTCATTGGAAGGACTGATGCTGAAGCTGAAACTCCAATACTTTGGTCACCTAATGCAAAGAGCTAACTCATTTGAAAAGACCCTGATGCTGGGAAAGATTGAGGGCAAGGGGAGAAGGGGATGACAGAGGATGAGATGGTTGGATGGCATTACTGACTCAATGGACATGGGTTTGGGTAGATTCCAGCAGTTGGTGATGGACGGGGAGGCCTGGCGTGCTGTGGTTCATGGGGTTGCAAAGAGTCGGACATGACTGAGCAACTGAACTGAGCTGAACTGAACTTTGGTAAACTATCAATGGCAGATTTTATTCATAATATGGCCATGAAAATAGCAGCTGTCCTTTCTCCTCCACAGCTCCACTGCCTATCCGGTGAACCGCTCCAGCTTTACTGTTCTTTTCCTCATTCATTATCCTAAATTTTAACTGGCTAGTTAAAGGGAATTAACTCTCCTTAGAAATTAGACAAAGATAAGGGATGATTATATTTTCTTCATCACACATTTAAAACTTATTTAGTTTCAATGATAATACTGTGAGTTATTATTTCCCTTTTGTAGAAGAGGAAACAGGAGCTTGGAGAAGTTAAATTAATTTCAATGTCTACAAAACCAGTAAAGGTAGGAGAACTTGGATTTGAAACTAGGTTTGTTTGTTTGTTTTTAAAGAAGCTTTGGAAATGTATTTAAAAAATGAAGCAAACAAACAAAAAAAAAAGGATTTAAAATAAAGTTTCACTGACCTAAAAATTGTTAAAGATTAGAGAAGAATTTTATACACTCAAAATATTCCTTGCAGATAGAACAAAAATTCAGCTTTATGAGGTACCAAATGCTTGAGTGAATATTCTCTTGAGGAATGTCTACCATCAAAGGATTTTTTTTTTCCTTTTGGTGGTATTATTTTACAGAGATGACTTTGTGAAATTTGTTTTGTGGGGCTAGGAGAGGATCTCAGCTCAGGACAAAGTCTTACTTGTGTTAAGTTTCTAAAATTAATAGACTATTTTTTAAACAGTTTTAGATTTACAGAAAAATCAAACAGTACAGGGAGTTTGCATATGCAACAGTTTTCCCTTTTATTAACATCTCCTGTTAGAATGGTACATTTGTTAATATTAATGAACCGATATTGGTGTATTATTAATTTAAGTCTACACTTTATTCAGATTTCTTCATTATTTTATTACTGTTATTTTTCTGTTTCACAATCCCATTCAGGATACCACATGACATTTAAATGTCATATCTCCTTAACTCCTCTTAGCTGTGACAGTTAATCAGATTTTCCTTGTTTTTGATGATCTTGCTAGTTTGGTAGAGTATGTGTCACAAATATTGTAGGGGGTCCCTCTATTGGAATTTGTCTGATGATTTCCCTATGATCAAATCGAGGTGATGAGTTTTAGAGAGGAAGATCACAGAGTCAAAGTGCCATTCTCATCACATCATATCAAGAACACGGACTACCAACAGGACAGCTAACTCTTGACCACCTGGCTGAGGTTGTGTTTGTTAGGTTTCTCCACTGTGAAGTTACTCCACCACCATCCACCACCCCCCCAACTTTTCATACTGTTCTCTTTGGAAAGAAGTCACAATGCGTAGCTCACACTTAAGGAGTGGGATGCTTTGCTCCATCTCCTTGAAGGCACAGTATCTACAAAACCTATTAAAATTATTCTCTGGGGGGGATTTGTCTATTCTCTCAGAGGTACATTTTTTTTTGCCCATTATTTAATAGAGTTGTTTGCTGTCTTATTTTTGAGTTTTGAGCATTCTTTCTTTATTGTTGATACAAGCCCTTTATCAGATATGTGTTTTGCAAATATTTTTTCCCAGACTGTGGCTTGACTTTTCATTCTCTTAGCAGTGTCCTTTGCAGAGCACATTTTGAATTTTCATAAATAGTAATTGGCCAGTTATTTCTTTGATGGCTCATGTTGTACATATTCTATCTAAAAACTTATCACCAAACCCAGGGTCACATAGATTGTTTTCTGTTTTCTTCTAGAAATATCATAGGCTTTGTCTTTTTAAAGATTCATTTTAAGTTTATTTTTTTAGGTAAGGTAAGAGATCTGTATCTAGATTTTGTGGGTTTTTTTGCATATGGATGTCTACTTGTTCTAGCACCATTTATTGAAAAGACTATCTTTTCTCCATGAAATTGTTTTCCCATTTTGTCAAAAATCAGTTAACTATATTTGTTTGGGTCTATTTCTGGGCTCTTTATTCTGTTTCACTGATTTATATATCTATTCTTTCATCTAATATCGAGCTGTCTTAGTTTCTATAACTTTATAGTACATCTTATAATCACATAGTGTGAGTTCTCCAACTCTGTTCTTATTCGATATTGTGTTGGCTGTTCTAGGGTCTTTGTTTTATCATTTAAACTATAGAATAAGTTTGTCAATCATTTTAAAATATCTTGCTGGGATTTTAAATCAGATTGTGTTGAATCTATAAATCAAATTGAGGAAATTTTCATTTTAAGAATATTGAGTTTTTCAATTCATGAATACAAAATATTTCTCCATTAATTAGAACTTCTTTGATTTTTTTATACAATAACTTTTTTTTTTAATTGGAGGATAATTGCTTTGCAATGTTGTGTTGGTTTCTGCCATATACCAACATGAATCAGCCTTAAGTATACATATGTCCCCTCTCTCTTGAACCTACCTCTTACCCCCCATCCCATCCCACCCTTCTAGGTGCTTCTTTGATTTTGTTTTGTCATTTTATTTTTATTAGTTGGAGGCTAATTACTTTACAATATTGTAGTGGTTTTTGCCATACATTGACATGAATCAGCCATGGATTTACATGTATTCCCCATCCCATTCCCCCCTCCCACCTCCCTCTCCACCCGATCCCTCTGGGTCTTCCCAGTGCACCAGCCCCGAGCACTTGTCTCATGCATCCAACCTGAGCTGGTGATCTGTTTCACCCTTGATAATATACATGTTTCGATGCTGTTCTCTCGAAACATCCCACCCTCGCCTTCTCCCAGCTTCACAGAACATTCAGTCGTGGTGTATTTTTTGTAGACATTGTTGGATTCATTTTGCTAACATTTTCTTAAGGATTTTTACATCTATATTCATGAGAGATATTGATCTGTCATTTTTCTTCTTGGAATCTCTTTGCCTGATTTTGGTATTAGAGTGATGCTGGCCTAATAGAATGAGTTAAGAAATATTCATTCTGCTTCTATTTTTGTAAGAGATTGTGGAGAATTGGTAGTCCTTCCTTAGAAGTTAGGCTTCCCAGGTGCCTCAGTGGTAAAGAATCCACCTGTAGAATTTAATGGTGAAATCATCTGGGATAGTGTGTTAAGGACATTAATATTTAAAGTAGTTATTGATACATTTAGATTAATATTATCCATGTTTATAACAAGCCTTCTTTTCAATCTTTGCTTTTAACTAAGTGTTTCTTATTATTCCATTTTACATCTCCCTTAGTACATCAATTACTGTTTTTTTGAAAACATGTTATAATACTCTAAGTCCACTTTAAATAAAATTTATTGTGTAGCTCAGTCATCTTATAACAAAATAGTCCTCATTCCTGTCTCCTGGCTCTTATGATATTGCTGCTACTCATTCATTCACTCACATGCTATAATCACTGTACTCTGTGAATATTATGACATTAAATAGTTATCTTTCAGATAAATGAAGAATATGAAAAAAGTAGATTTTATTTTATCTTTACTTACTCCTTCTCTGCTGTTCTTCCTTTCTCATGTAGATCTGAGTTTATGACCTAAAGCATTTTTCTTCTTCCTGAAGATTTTCCAAGAACTTTTCTTGGAGGGCAGGTCTCTTGTCAATGACTTTCTATTGGGGAAGTGGAAATGGGAGGGTTTGTAAAAGGTTTTATTTCTTCTTCATATTTGAAGGATAATTTTACTGTTTTCTTTTAGCACTTTAAATATCTCATGCCACTCTTCTTACTTTTTATGATTCTTGATAAGAAGTCCACTGTAATTGTCATTGTTTTCCTTCTACACACAAGCTGTCCCCACTGCAGTTTAAATAAGATATTCCTTGGTATAGTTATTTAGTGCTTATCCCATTTGATATTCTATGAGCTCCCTCAATCTATGATTTGATGTCTGTCATTAATTTTGGAAGTTTCTCAGACATCATTGCTTCAAACATTTCTTCTCTATTTTTTCTTTCTTCTTCTTCTGGTATTCCAATTATTCCCTTTGAAGTTATTCCAAAGTTCTTGAATGTTCTGGTGGGGTTTTATCCCCCATTTTTTCTTTGCATTTCAACTTGAGAAGTTTCTAGTGATCTATCATGAAGCTCACTAATTTTTTCCTTGGCTATGTCTGGTGTATTGATAAACCAAACAAGAACGTTCTTCATATCTGTTACAGAGATTTTCAAGTCTGTAATTTCCTTTTGATTTTCTTCCTAGAAATTTTCCTCTCTGCTTACAATACCCATCATTTCTTGAATGTTTAATTTTTTCATTAGAGCCCTTAGCATGTTAATCATTGTTATTTTAATTTCATATCTGATAATTCAAAATCTGTGTCCTATCTTAGTCGGATTCTGACCCTTGCTTTGTCTCTTCAGAATATGCTCTTTTCTTCTTTCATTTTAGAATGACTTGTATTTTTGTTGTTGTTGTTAAAAACCAGACAGGATGCATTGGGTAACAGGAACGAAGATAAATAGGCCTATAGGGTGAGGATATATATCAATTTTTCTAAAATTGACTTGTGTCTAATATTTTCTTTGTAACAATAGATACTGAAGGTGTCAAATTCTTAAAGTGTCTTTCTTTTTGTCCCTTACAGTCAGTTTGGGTTCTATAATTACTCCTTCTCACAGAAATTTGCTCTCTTGTAGCTCTTTCAGCTGTAATTCACTGTTACCATACTACAGGTCTGTTGGCATCATTGTAGTATATAGGAGAGGCAGAGTTTTCTATAATCTCTTGATTAAATATCAGGCTTTCAGTGGATTTATGCCTTTGACCTATGACCTTTGTAAGTGTTTCTGAATGCTAGAGGGGGCTGGAGTGGGAGAATGTCATTTCATCAGGTGGGATAGGGCTCTGGTAAGTCTTTCCTGCTGGAGAGTAGGATTTTTTTTTTGACATGTACTGATATGTACACACGGCTATATTTATTTGTTTTGGGTGAGCTGGGTCATCATTGCTGCACATGGGCTTTCTCTAGTTGCAGAGAGCGAGGACTACTCTCTAGTTGTGCTGCACAGGCTTCTCATTGTTGCAGAGCACCGGACATCAGTAGTTGCAGAATGCAAGCTCATTAGTTGGAACTTGCTGGCACACAGGCTTAGTTGCTCCATGGCATGTGGAATCTTCCCGGACCATGGATCGAACTCGTGTCCCTTGAATTGGCAAGTGGATTCTTATCCACTGAGCCACGAGGGGAGTCCAAGACGGGGATTCTTATGCACAATGCTCTGGGAATACTTCAAATGGATACTTTGCCCCTAATTCTGCCAGAGACGTATGATTTTTCTTGGCTCTTTAATATGAGAAAGAATTAGGATTCTTACAAATAAACCTCATGTGAATGTGAGGGTCCATGAGGCCCTGGTTGTTTCTCACTTTCATGCTCATCAACCTTCAGCTTCCAACAATTCATTAGAATCACCATTTAAGTGTTCTGATTAATTTATGGCTCTGGCAGTTTCTATTCCAGAGAAGTAGATTCCAGCGACCATTCTCTGGATTGACTGTCTATTCATTATTCATGAACTGGTGGTCCTTCAAACTAAGTTATTTCTAGGTCTCTTTGATTTTTAGTTTGTCCAGCTTTTCTCTTGTTGTAAAGATGGGAGTCAGCCACTGTTTAAACTGTTTCCCCATCTATTTGCCATGAAGTGATGAGACTGGATGCCATGATCTTAGTTTTCCGAATGTTGAGCTTTAAGCCAACCTTTTCACTTTCATCAAGAGGCTCTTTAGTTCTTCACTTTCTGCCATAAGGGTGGTGTCATCTGTATATCTGAGGTTATTGATATTTTTCCCAGCAATCTTGATTCCAGCTTGTGCTTCTTCCAGCCCAGTGTTTCTCATGATGTACTCTGCATATAAGTTAAATAAGCAGGGTGACAATATACAGCTTTGACGTACTCCTTTTCCTATCTGGAACCAGTCTGTTGTTCCATGTCCAGTTCTAACTGTTGCTTCCTGACCTGCATACAGGTTTCTCAAAGGACAGATCAGGTGGTCTGGTATTCCCATCTCCTTCAGAATTTTCCACAGTTTATTGTGATCCACGCAGTCGAAGGCTTTGGCATAGTCAATAAAGCAGAAATAGATATTTTTCTGGAATTCTCTTGCTTTTTCGATGATCCAGCAGATGTTGGCAATTTGATCTCTGGTTCCTCTGCCTTTTCTAAAACCAGTTTGAACATCTGGAAGTTCACGGTTCACATATTGCTGAAGCCTGGCTTGGAGAATTTTGAGCATTACTTTACTAGCATGTGAGATGAGTGCAACTGTGTAGAAGTTTGAGCATTCTTTGGCATTGCCTTTCTTAGGGATTGGAATGAAAACTGACCTTTTCCAGTCCTGTGGCCACTGCTGAGTTTTCCAAATTTGCTGGCATATTGAGTGCAGCACTTTCACAGCATCATCTTTCAGGATTTGAAATAGCTCAATGGCAATTCCATCACTTCCACTAGCTTTGTTCGTAGTGATGCTTCCTAAGGCCCAATTGACTTCACATTCCAGGATGTCTGGCTCTAGGTGAGTGATCACACCATCGTAATTATCTGGATCATGAAGATCTTTTTTGAACAGTTCTTCTGTGTATTCTTGCCACCTCTTCTTAATATCTTCTGTTTCTGTTAGGTCCATACCATTTCTGTCCTTTATGTAGCCCATCTTTGCATGCAATGTTCCCTTGATATCTCTAATTTTCTTGAAGAGATCTCTAGTCTTTCCCATTCTGTTGCTTTCCTCTCTTTCTTTGCATTGATCGCTGAGGAAGGCTTTCTTATCTCTCCTTGCTATTCTTTGGAACTTTGCATTCAAATGGGTATATCTTTCATTTTCTCCTTTGCTTTTTGCTTTCCTTCTTTTCACAGCTATTTGGAATCCAAAATCACTGCAGATGATGATTGCACCCATGAAATTAAAAGACGCTTACTCCTTGGAAGGAAATTTATGACCAACCTAGACAGCATATTAAAAAGCAGAGACATTATTTTGCCAACAAAGGTCCGTCTAGTCAAGGCTATGGTTTTTCCAGTGGTCATATATGGATGTGACAGTTGGAGTATAAAGAAGACTGAGCACAGGAGAATTGATGCTTTTGAACTGTGGTGTTGGAGAAGACTCTTGAGAGTCCCTTGGACTGGAAGGAGATCCAACCAGTCCATCCTAAAGTAAATCAGTCCTAAATATTCATTGGAAGGACTGATGCTGAAGCTGAAACTCCAATACTTTGGCCACCTGATGAGAAGAACTGACTCATTTGAAAAGACCCTGTTGCTGGGAAAGATTGAGGGCAGGAGGAGAAGGGGATGACAGAGGATGAGATGGTTGGATGGCATCACCAACTCAATGGACATGAGTTTGAGTAAGCTCTGGGAATTGGTGATGGACAGGGAAGCCTGGCGTGCTGCAGTCCATGGGCTTGCAAAGAGTCGGACACGACTGAGCGACTGAACTGAACTGAATGAGGCAAGACGTCCTAAGTTCTCCAGCCACTACCACAAGAATTGTGTAGTTTTTATGTCTGGTTCATCTGGTTGGTGAGAATAGGCATTATTACTAATTCTGTATGAGAATGGGCCACTTTTTCCCTTTTTTTTTTTAAATGCCAAAGACATTTATTTTTCAAGCTTGGTAGTGCCCTCTAAGCTCCACATATGAGGGACATACAAACTCTTGATCACTGAGCCTCTTTGAAGCCTCAGTTTCTACATTGGAGTCCTCCCACTGGAGTAAATGTAGCTTCCATGCAGAATAATACAAAAATCCCAGTACCAGAAAAAGGCAGAGGGCTAGCAGCAGATTGCGTACAAATATCAAGAGTCCCATCTTCACACGATCTACAGTTTCCTACATGACCGCAGCGGGAAGGGAGGCAGGGGGGAGGCGGCGCCCGGAACGAAGCCGGAGGGAAGGTGGGGGCTACGGCCACGATGCGGTGGGCCGCCTGGGCGCCGCCATAGTGGGGTCGCAGCCGTGGGCGGAGCGCGCGGCCGTGACCCTTGGGCCACTCGTTTCTGATCCTTTTTGAGTATATTTTCCCTCTGGCCTCAGGTGACTTTTTTCATACATATGTGCTTATTAATTCTCAGTCAAATACCATAGGGATATTCTCTAAAGGTCTCTAGGGTTCTCATTCTGCCGCAACTCTCTTTTCTGTGGCACTCTGTCCTGTGAACTCCTGGTCACCTTGTTCTCCCTGGACTCTCAGCTCCATTTCCTTACCTCAGGGGTACCAAGGGTGCTCTACTTGAATTATCCTGCTCACCATAGCAGTCTGGAAACTCAAACAGATAATCTGGGATTCACAGTGCTCAGTTGATTTGTTTTCCCTTCTGTCTTGGATTACTTTCCTTCATTGCTTGATAGCTAGTGTCTTGAACTCTACTATTTCATACATTTTGTCTATTTTATTTTTGTTTCAGGAGGAAGGGTAAATTTGGTCTTTGTTATTCTGTGACAGTCAGAAGTAGACCTCTCCATTATCTGAGTTTAACATTAATTTGGACAAATGTAGTACAGTGCTTTTAAAAAAGTCATCTTTAGAGTTAAAAAGACCTATGTTAGAATTCAAATTTCAATCCTAAACCTCTTTGTGACTTTGAGCAATCTACTTAACCTAAGATAATGTCAAGAGTTGATGAACAGTACAAATAAATGATTAAGAGCATGAACTCTGAAGTCAGCAGCATATCTGATTAACCTCAGGCCTCATTATGCAGGTGGATACCTTTTACCTCATGATATGGAGATGACATGAAAACACATGTTCTCAGCTGGACAGTAGCTTCAGTGCTGAGAGAGGAAGAGAAGAAGGGTTTAATCATGCTTGCACAGTTTATTCTCCCAGGCTCTCCAATCAGTTAAGTCACTCTTCCTCTGGTGAGGAGAAAGGCCAGGAGCATTACTTTAGGGAAAGGCCTTCATATAGAATAAGTGTAGTGAAAAATAAGCAACCACTCACCTCCAAGGGAAAAAAAAACAACAACAACATTAAATTCTTGGGGAAAATAGACAAGTAAGAATTGCCTAGTGTTCATGTTGAACTTGAGACCTCATTTCCTAAGGGTTCCAAGTTCAATAAGAAGAGTTGATTATAAAAAAAAAAAGAGGTTATTATAAAAAAAATTTAGCCATACTTATACCAACTAGAATCTTTTAAGAAATTGCAAGTACCTTTTTTTTGTGGATGATCTACTCTCAGATAATGTCATAGCCCTCATGTGGTCTTTTTATGGATGAAATTCTGTGTGATATAATTGAACTGCCCAAAATCAAACCATGAGAAAAGAAATCAGGGTATTGAGACAGATGCTCCTTCTGTGATTTACAAGAAATACCATTTCTTAATAAGACATTGATTAGCGATCACTCTGCAGAATACATCCTGTGTACTGAAGCATGTAATAAACTGTCAGGAAACAAATTGAACCAGCAACTAACCTTTTGAAAATTTCTCCTAAATTTATTTGATCTTTTTTCATAAAAAGAAAGGTGGAAATACTGTTATTTCTTAGCATTTTATTCTTGGTTTGGATGTAGGTCAAATATAACTAGGAATTATAGATAAAAATGTGATATCTGACATACATAAATGTGTTTCACTTACAGGTTAGTAAGTACGATTGTCTTTCTATTCTCTTTTCAGTTTCTTTTATTAGAAGGGTAAAACCTTTTATTTTATTGGTCTCAAAAATAGGAATTAACACATCAACAAAAAGAAGGAGTTTTAATTCCTTGAAAGTAAGATTTACAGGATTTTCTTCATCATTAGGCCAAACTAAGCCACCAGGTCTTTAACATATTTTGTCTTCAGTCTTGAGTTACATTTAACTTAGCAAATCAATATCAATAAAAATCTTCAGCAGCATAAATGGATTAAATTCCTACTATATGTTATCTTTGTAATGTTATAAGATTCAGCTTCTCACTCAAAGATTTTCCAGTCTACTTAAAAACCCCAAACTATCAAATGCCCACTAGAACCAGAGTTCTCTGAAAGTCTAAGAAAAGAGTGATGAGTATAAGTTCTGGTGAATATGAAGGCTTTATGGAGGAAATGTCCTTAAGTAATAGGTAGGAATTAGATAAGTAGAGGAAAGTAGGGAGAATATTCTTAGTTTTGCGACCAGTATGGAAGTATAAATGAGATTTATGTAAAAGAAAAAGAATTCATGAATAAAGTTCATGATAAGGAATTGGTGGAAATAGGAGTGGGGACATAGGATAGATCTCAAATAGGGAAATCATGAAAAGGTATTCAAGATTGATGGACTGACAAATGTGCCATTAATGTTCTGTGCAGAAGAACAATGTGCTCAAATTTTCGTTTTAGGGAATTAGAGGTTATATTAGAAAAGGCAAAATACAAGAAGCAACAGGCTGCTGTAGTCATTTAGGCTTAAAAGATAGAAGAAAATAGAATTAAAAAGGAAAATGAATGTGTCTCTAATTATACGAGGAGATTTTAGCACAGATTTTTGCCTCAGAGATTGATAAGATTACACAGACAAAAGACAAATAGGATATTAAAAAATGAAAAACACTATTAACAAGCTTTATCTGAAGATGATATATCTGCTCCCGTTGTTTAGATATTACACATTCACATAACACAGATATTGACCATGTACAGGCCACAAAGTAAGTCTAAAAATAGAATATATAGACCACTTCTACTGATGACTATGTGATAAAGTTAGAAATCAATAAAACAAGAGTAGCCTCCATATACTCAGAAAATGAAAAACAAAAAATTTCTATATAATTTATGGCTCAAAGAAGAAGTCATAATAGAAATAAGAAAACAAAACTGAACAATAATAAAAACACCACATTCATATTGGAGATGAAGTTAAAATGACACATAAAAGAAAATGTATATTCTTAAAATCTTCTTTTCCTATTTGGAATTTTAAGGATGGAAAAGTACAAAAGAGTCAACTCAAAAAACTGGGAAAAAAGAAATAATAAATATGAAATAGAAGAAAATAATTTAATCCAAAAGTGGTTACAAAATGAGAAAATAAGCAAAATCAAAAGATAGTTTTCTGAAAGATTTAATAAAATAGACACATCTCTGTCAAGATTAAAACTCTCCAGGATAAGTTCTATGATCGGAGTGATTGCATTTGTTGTTTTTGATGTTGATCATGTTTTCACCACTGTATCCCTAGAGCCTAAGAAAGATCCTGGAACGTCTTGTGTCTTGAATAATATGTGTTATGAAATGTCATGTTTGAGATGATAAGCTGCCATCTAAATGGAAGGGCAACAGGATGATGTACACGTAAAATAGCACTAGTCTGAGAATCAAAGCCTCCTTACAAGTACAGGTTGAGCTGCCTAATGTTGGGAAACTAACTTATCTTCTCTGGACCTTAAAATAGAAATAGAAAATAGAAAGGTGTGAAATTCATTCATATCCCTTCTAGCTCTCAATCTGAATCTCAACTCTAACTCTGCATCTGTAATTTACTTTTCTTAATTAGAAATTACAGATTTATTCATTTGTTTGTTTGTTGTGCATTTTTAACCAGTAAGCTTCACTGAATAACCTTATCTGTTTTGCTTCAGTGTCTACCCAAGACCTAAAACTGTCCCTGGCACTTACCAGTGCCTAATAAATGTTTGTTGGCTGACTGAATAAACACTACAGTGGACAGATAAAAGACACAGAGCTTGAAGAGAGACCTATAGGTCATGAACAGTAAGATGCATACCGCTTGGATAAAAAGTTCAGAGAGAATTTAATAGCTTTAGGAGGCATCAGAAAAAAGGTATGAGCTGAAGCTCTGAGGAAAGAAATAATAAAAAAAAAAAATGTGGGCCTCTCAAGTTTTTCAATGGTGTATAATTTTCTACTTAAAAGGTAATGCAGAGTCATTGCACAGAATTTGGAAAATAGAGAAATATACAAAGAAGAAAACAGCACATTTTAAAAACACATTTGAAAATGCGTGTGATTCACTAAAAACTCTAGTTTTAACAACAAGATATATCAATTGTCTGACTGCGGAAGGTTGTGCGTGGGTGGTTTGGGGTTGGGAGCTATTATTAAGCAAGCAGGAAACCTGGCCCCTGTCCTTAAAGAGCTCGCAATTAAATTGAAGGGACAAAACAATCTTTCTGAAATAATCAAGAATAATTCCAAAGTACTATGTGATTAAGGACATAAACACACAAAAAAATTAAAACTTGAGTGTTGTGCCGAGAGCTAGAGGTATAAATCTGTAATCAGCGTGGGCTGGAGAATGGAGTTAGTCAGGTTTCACAAAAGAGGTATGTTTTTGCTTAGGACGTGGCAGATCTAGGGGCAGGTGGTGAGAGCACTGTATTAGGGAAGGGAGACAGGTAAATAGTAGAGAGAGAATGCCTACAGTTTGAATGAGAGCCATTAAAGGCCTCCTTTCCTTTGCAGTTTTACAGAGGCAGCTCTTGTATAAAGCCATGGCCTGGGAGCAGTACGATCTGGGCTCTAGTTTCATCTCTGTCACTAATTTTCTGTGAGCTTCTAGAGAAGTTGCCTCAAGCTCTGTACCTCAGTAGGACTCAGGTTTCTTCTACCTCTGATATTAAAGGGAATATCCATAAAATCTGTCATTTAAATCACTGCTTGCCCATTTTGTCTCTTTTGACTTTCAAATAAAGCATATCATTAATGAAGAATGCAAGTTGATTTGAGAGGAAGAGCATTTATTTAGGCAAAACATTAGTTCCCCAACTATGATCGTTTTTCCAGACATGAGAATATTTTAAACCTGAGGCAGAGCCAAAGGCATATTTGCATAATGATTGATATAAAAGCTATGCCACCTCCCACTCGTCTATTCAGCCTGTACCCAGAATGGGAGAAGGCTCTGAAACACAAATTTATGTAATGCAAAACTTTCCCTAAGAAGTACCAAATTGCCTACTTAAGTACTTGTCACCAGGGATATGTTCAATGTTTTATAAGTACTGTGTAATTTTCAGAATCCACAAGCAATTTGCCTCCTGTGAAGAAATTTTCCCCATTGACTACTAGATTCTCCTGCCAAAGGCAGACAAAGCCCTGAAGTTCCATAGTCAATGCCTTCTCCCCTTGAGAGTTTTTTTCTTTCTCTTTTCTCTTTTTCTTTCTCCCTTCCTCTCACTCTCCCTCCCTCCCTTTCTTCTTCCCTTGCTTTCTTCCTTCTTCCTTCTTTCTGTCTTTCTCCCCTCTCTCTCACTCCCTTTCTGTCTCTGACTCTCTTTCTCTCTGAGTTTTCTATCTCTGTCTTGCTTTCTCTCTGAGTTCCTCTCATTTTTCATCTATCAGGCAGCCTCACTCCCTCTCCCCTCCAATTATCCATTAATATTAAATTTATTTTCATAATCTTATTAGCAAAGGTTTTTCTGGGAGTCTACATTCAGACAGTTGAAGTCTTTCTTGTCAACTTGAACTCAAGGAAAAGAATCAAAGGTGTGTTCAGGTAGCATAATAAAAAGAATAATGAAAATTCATATCAGTATGTCAGCGAAAAGTCTTATGAAAATAAGACCACACAGTACATTATTTATTAACACACCAGTTGAGTAAAAGTGTGAAGTCTGTCAGCTAGAACAGGAGAAAATGAGAAGTCTTAGTATTCAGAAGAGTGAACTCTTCATTGAGTTAATTAATTCTGGCACTTCTTTCTGGAAATGCAAGAGTAAGACTTTTCACAAGATTTTTCATTCTATTCTGCAAATCTGAAACACATCCCCATATCCTGTTGTTTCAGAAATAACTTTGCTATTACTTAAATGTCACCGGTAGATACCTCTTGAATGCTCATCTTCCTCTTCTTTATATAATTGTTTCTTCCACACAGCTCCAAACACAAATCTTCACCATATATACCAATCAAAGTCTGTTTTTATTTTGAGCTGCTTGGAGAGGGTATTACAAAGGACATAATTTCTATGCATTAAAGAGCAATGAGATTATTCAGGGCCAAAGTAGAGGCATTCAGTTTCTTACTTATCTTCAGTTGATTTCAATCAAAAGAATTGTTAAATGTAAGGCTAAAGGAAAATGAACACATAGTACTTACAATGTCCTATTTCTTTCTCCACTAACAATCATTTTTAGAGTTTGCAGGTCATAAAAAACAACTAAAACAACCAACAAAACAATGATTGCCCAAGAAAACTCTAGGTAGTTGCATGTTTTTCTTTCTTGATATTTATTGACTCAATTCAATTTATCATCATTGAGTTCTATTGGGCTTAAATGGGTAATTCTGGTGATTTAAGGCATTTGTTTGATTGCCTATATGTGGGTGTATGAAGTTGCTTCAGTTGTGTCTTTGTGACCCTATGGACTGTAGCCTGCCAGGCTCCTCTATTCAAGGGAATGTCCAGGCAAGAATACTGGAGTGTGTTGTCATATACTCCTCCAGGAGATCTTCCTGACCCAGGGATCAAACTTGTGTCTCTTCATGTGTACCCCAATGTTCATCGCAGCACTGTTTATAATAGCCAGGACATGGAAGCAACCTAGATGCCCATCAGCAGATGAATGGATAAGAAAGCTGTGGTACATAAACACAATGGAATATTACTCAGTCATTAAAAAGAATACATTTGAATCAATTCTAATGAGATGGATGAAACTGGAGCCCATTATACAGAGTGAAGTAAGCCAGAAAGATAAACACCAATACAGTATACTAACACATATATATGGAATTTAGAAAGATGGTAATGATAACCCTATATGCAAGACAGAAAAAGAGACAAAGATGTATAGAACAGACTTGTGGACTCTATGGGAGAAGGTGAGGGTGGGATGATCTGAGACAACAGCATCGAAACATGTATATTATCAAGTGTGAAACAGATCACCAGTCCAGGTTGGATGCATGAGACAAGTGCTCCGGGCTGGTGCACTGGGATGACCCAGAGGGATGGGATGGGGAGGGAGGTGGGAGGGGGGTTCAGGATGGGGAACACATGTAAATCCATGGCTGATTCATGTCAATGTATGGCAAAAACCACTACAATATTGTAATTAGCCTCCAACTAATAAAAATAAGTGAACAAACAAACAAACTTGCATCTCTTTATGTCTCCTGCTTTGGCTGGTGGATTCTTTACCATTAGTACCACGTGGGAAGACATTTGTTTGCCTAGTAGAGATCAAATACTTGTACCACATTAATTAATTTACAAATTTTGACTAGTTTTAGATGCACTTGTAGGTCCTTTAAGGGTGGTGCCATTGCATATCTGAGGTTATTGATATTTCTCCCAGCAATCTTGATTCCACCTTGTGCTTCCTCCAGCCCAGCGTTTCTCATGATGTACTCTGCGTATAAGTTAAATAAGCAGGGTGACAATATACAGCCTTGATGTATTCCTTTTCCTATTTGGAACCAGTCTGTTGTTCCTTGCCACCACCCTTATGGCAGAAAGCAAAGAAGACCTAAGGAGCCTCTTGATCAAAGTAGAAGAGGAGAGTGAAAAAGTTGGCTTAAAACTCAGCATTCAGAAAACTAAGATTATGGCATCTGGTCCCATCACTTCATGGCAAATAGATGGGGAAACAGTGGAAACAGTGGCAGACTTTATTTTTGGGGGCTCCAAAATCACTGCAGATGGTGATTGTAGCCATGAAATCAAAAGACACTTACTCCTTGGAAGAAAAGTTATGACCAACCTAGACAGCATATTAAAAAGCAGAGACATTACTTTGCCAACAAACGTCTGTCTGGTCAAGGCTTTGGTTTTTCCAGTGGTCATGTATGGATGTGAGAGTTGGACTGTGAAGAAAGCTGAGCACCGAAAAATTGATGCTTTTGAACTGTGGTGTTGGAGAAGACTCTTGAAAGTCCCTTGGACAGAAAGGAGATCTAACCAGTCCATCCTAAAGGAAATCAGTCCTGAATATTCATTGGAAGGACTGATACTGAAGCTGAAACTTCAATACTTTGGCCACCTGATGTCAAGAACTGACTCATTTGAAAAGACCCTGATGCTGAGAAAGATTGAGGGCAAGAGTAAAAGGGGACGACAGAGAATGAAATGGTTGGATGGCATCACCGACTCAATGGACATGAGTTTGAGTAAGCTACAAGAGCTGGTGATGTACAGGAAGGCCTGGCGTGCTGCAGTCCATGGGCTTGCAAAGAGTCGGACACGACTGAGTGACTGAACTGAGCTGTAGGTCCTTTGTTCCCAATAGGGGAGAAAGAATTGTCCCCACTCTGATTCTGGGCTGAGAAGTATAATTGACAAAGAATATAAATAAGAGGAAGGCTCAGATATATAGGAATCTTGAGCAAAACTGTCAAAGTTGTTTTCAACTTTGGCTGCCTCACTTGTACTAATAACTGCTCCAGAAAATCTGTGACCTACAAGTTACTATAATTATAAATCATCTACAGTCAGTAGAGAAGTTTATGATTGTTAATCATTCATTAAGAAAAAATAATTGCTATATCACTATTATTTGGCAAGCTTTATATTAAACTATTGGTATAAAATACAGACTATCTGCAAGGTATTCATAGGGCTCTTATTTTTAATCTTTTAGTCATGTACAAAAAGACCATAGTTGAGGTCTTGAAGCTGAAAATAACAATATATGAATGGATCTCCATTCTATTTTGCTGTTTCTTATAAACTAAACTCTGAGTAGACAGGAATGAAACTTCCTCCAGATACTTGTAATACAGAAGGCCAGACTCATTGGGTGTAATCACTGTAGATGGCATAGAGATAGTTTCATCCTCAGAGAAGGCAATTTGTCAAGCATCATTTTATGAGGTAAAACCAGAAAAATAAAGAAAATGATCGTTTTTATTCCTACTGCCATTGTCTTTTGTCAAGTACTAAGTGATTATTTCTTAATAGGTCTTAACCCCTTCAATCCATCCTCTACACCACATACAGAGGGAAAGTGAAGAGTGAAAGTGAAAGTCACTCAGTCGTGTCCGACTCTTTGTGACCCCATGGACTATATAGTCCATGGAATTCTCCAGGCCAGAATACTGGAGGGGGTGGCCTTTCCCTTCTCCAGGGAATCTTCCCGACCCAGGAACCAAACAGGGGTCTCCTGCGTTGCTGGTGGATTCTTTACCAACTGAGCTATCAGGGAAGCCCAAGTTGTCTACAAATACAAATTATATCACTTCATTCCCTGAGTGCTCCCCGACCCCTGCCAATATGGTTTGTTAACTGTATCATTCAGATTAGATTTTGAAAACAGTATTTACATCCCTTAATTAACTAGTCTCAGTGTAGTTTTTTAAAAAAAATCTCATCTCCAATTGGAGCACCCAAAACTCCAGCGACACTGCTGTCAAAGTTTAATAAGCAAGGGCTTCCCTGGTGGTCCAGTGGTTAAGAATCTGTCTTCCAATGCGCAGGTTCCATCCCTGGTCTGGGAACTAAGGTCACAGATGCCACTCCACATCCTTACTCATGACTATTCCCACTACCTGAAAGACATTTCCCACCTAACAAAATTCATTTTCTTCACTGTAGCTCACCTCAGCTCCATATTATCAAACTCACCCCATTTCTCTCAGCCGAGATTAATTATTCTCTTGTAAGTGCCCTCAAGCACTTTCTTTAAACCCTTGTTATAGCATATAGATCATTCTATTACTAGTAGATGCAGGTTGCAGCAGCATCTGCTGTTTTCTTGAGTGAGTTGCTGGAACTTGTATCTTTCTAAGAACTGGTCTGTTTCTTGTTTATTTTTGCTTTTGCTACATAAAATGAGAATTGTTGATGAACAGTCAGAGGCAGACACAGAATAACACCATGGAGAGGTAGATGAAAGTGAAAGAGATTTATTATACTCAAAACTCCTAAAGGAGAGAGGAACGGGACGCCATTCAGGTGGCCATATGAGAGGAGCTCCAAGGAAGCAGGCTCAACCAGGCAGATGGGAGGCCAAGAGAGTGAAGACCCATGAGCAAGTGCCTTTATTGAGGGTCAGTGTGGAGCACACAAGTAAGAGATGTGAGAAGAATTTCTTGAATGCCATTAGGTCACAGTCAGGGGAGGGCAAGACTGGTGAACTGTGACAAGGACCAGTGTATCACACTGGTGCACCTAGCCTGCACAAGGTGTTCACAGATGATGGAGATGTTGAGGCATCAGGTAAATATGAATTTTAAAAATTGTACCCTACTATTGATCCCATGATGCCTCACCATTAACAATACTAATTAAGCACTGATTCCCTTGGTTATAGAGATGTTAAAGGTGAATGGAACAGCTGGGCCAGGTGGCTGAAGTTGGATCAGCCAGGGCAGATGCAAGTCCTTGGTGGGTGCTGCTGCCTAAGCCACCCTGAAGGGACTGTTGGGGCTGAAGTGGGCCCGGGCTGGAGATAGTCCCTGGACAGTGCTGCACCCAGGGCTTCCTTGGCTGAATGGCTGGGGCTGAAACTGGAGTGGGCCTGGGCTGAGGGGAGCCCCACAGGGATTCAGTGGCCCTCGCTGTGCTTCTGACCACAGGGAGGGCTTCGGCAGTTGCCTGCTCTTTGACAGAAGTTCTAGGGTTAGTAAATAGATTTTCTTCCCTTAGAGTCTAGCTGTCCTTTAAACTGCTATTTCTTCACTGTGTCCCATGGTGGGTGAGTGCATTCAGGTCCCTCAGCAACCCCTTCTTACTGCAGGTTGCTGAGTCAAGAGTGGGGTTCCTATGGATATCGTGTCTCTGTCTTTTCTACCCATTTCTACACATTCTGTGTATAGTAGCTGGTCAATCAGCCCTCCAGTCTTCTTCAGGAGGAATTGCTCTATAGGCAGGTGTAGATTTGGTGTGTCTGTAGAGGAAGTGAGCTAACAGTTTTCCTATACAGCCATATACCCTTCCCCCAAATCTGGTAGGTTTTTAGCCATTATTTCTTCAAATATTCTTTCTGTCCCTTTCTTTCTCTCCTGTCCCTTTGGGACTCCATCATGTGGATGTTCATGTACATGATGGTGTTTCACAATTCTCTTGGGTTATGTTCATTTTTCTTCATTTTTTTCCTTTCTGCTCAATGAATAATCTCAATGATCTTATCCTCAAGCTTGCTAATTCTTGCTTCAGCCTGTTCAAATCTTCTGTTTAACCCCTATAGTGAAGTTTAATTTTGGCTATTTTACCTTTCAGCTCCAGAATTTCTATTTGGTTACATTTAATAACTTCTGTCTCCGTATTTGATTCTCTATTTGGGAAGACTTCATCCTCCTGTTTTGTTTTTGTTCTTCGTCCACAATTTCTTTTAGCTATTTGGTTATATTTAAATCAGTTGATTTAATTTTTTCTAATATGTCCAGGGCTTTTCCCTTGACAGCTTTTTATTTCTTTTCTTTTCATGTGAATGTGCCATACTTTCTAATTTCTTTGCAGGCCCCATTATTTTTGTTGAAAATTGAACTTTTTGAATATTATAAAGTGGCGACTATAGAAATCACATTCTCCCCCTACCTGGGGTTTGTTTTGCAGTTTCTTCTGGTTTGTTCTTGTTTTCTTGTTTAGTAACTTTTTAAAACTATTTTGTAAAATCTGTGTTCTTTGTCACATGTGACCACTGAAGTCTGTTCTTCATTAGTTAAGTGGTTAGCCATTGTTCTGACAGTTAAAAGAAATACCTAGAGAAAAAAGAAAGAAAGAAAGGAGGAAGGAAGAGTCTCCCAGTCTTTTCAAATTGGATTTGTATTAGAACTCTTTTTCAATGCTTATCTAGGCCATTTACTACTTTGCCTTAGATTTCACTCCCTGCTTGCATGAAGTCTTTAGGTTAGCTTCAAGTGAAGTTTAGGTTTTCTTGGGACTTTTCTGAGTGTGTGAGCAGTCCTGGTCATGAACATGGTCTTTTTGAATCCCTGGTATATATGAGAACTTATAGAATCCTTTAGTTCCCTTCATGTATTCTTTCCTAATCTCTTCCTTCCCAAGTTTTCTGGTATGCCTAATCCTTGTTTCAGCTGTTGCTCCTTGTCACAGTGTGCTATGGCTAAAACTTGTGCTTTTACATGCTTTTGGAAGATGCCACCAGGAAGCCAACCCTGCTCTGGGAACATTCATCATCAGGCGAAATACTGACAAGTTCATGTTCTTGCTTCTCATGAAAGATCAGGCAGTTCCAAATGGACACACAGTTCCTTAAGAATAAGGTCCATATTGCTCACTCTGACACTAGCAACCTTCACCATTACCTCATGGCCACTCCCAGCATAAAAGATTGGTGGATGGTA
Source organism: Cervus elaphus (assembly GCF_910594005.1). Lineage (NCBI taxonomy): Eukaryota > Metazoa > Chordata > Mammalia > Artiodactyla > Cervidae > Cervus > Cervus elaphus. Next base: position 39,960,634 of record NC_057848.1, on the reverse strand, counting down.
GGTAATCAACCTAAAATGCTACGTTACACTTGCTTCATCATACCTTCTCTTGATTGTTGTAAAGTTTTAACTAGAGTCTAGGGTTCTGTAAAAGTTAATCTGATAATTTTTGCTGGCGCATTAGCTGCTTTTGTGGTGAGATGGAATCTTGGAGTTTCCTACTCTATCAATTTCCAGAAGATATTTTCTTAAAACCACTATATATTTTCTATATTGGGGCATTTCTTTTCTCCCTCCAAAAGATGGTGCCAGTTTCTACTTTTGTCCATAAGAAAATAAAAGTGTATAAAATTAAGTTCCAGCTACATAAAAAAAAAAAAAAAAGAAAACTGTGTCAAATATATGAAATGTTTGTTTTCAGTTACTGGACAGTGGGCAACAAAGGATTATAAACTTTGATAAAAGAAGAAAGGACATAGTTGAGGCTTACAGGTACCTGAATTTCTGTCTGGAGAAAATTTCTGAACCACAGAGCAGGGGGGATAAACTCAAACAGAGGTCTGTGTTCTTGCTGAGTTAAGTAAAGTGATATATGAGTTTTAAGAGGCTGAGACAACTAGAATTTGAGGGGCAGAATACTGAAAAAAAGGGAGCTATACAGAAAAATAAATCCAATAATCTGCATGAGTGACTGAAAGTCCATTTGTATACGTATAAAATGAAAGGCCCTTCTGTCTATCAAAGTATGATTTTCTGAGGAAAAAAATGATTACAGAATCTGTAAGTCACACCACCCCAAAGATCATGCAGGTCAAGGGATCATTTGACTCCCCAAAAGCCAGAATGAAGATACCTCATTGACTATTTAGAGAATTCAGTATAGACCCTGAAGGATTATGCCTTAGTAGCGGGGCTAAATTAGTCCCAGTATAAAGGCTACCCCTCACCACAACAAAGCTATAAAACAAGCATAGAATGGAACAAAGTTACTGTAAATAACTGAAATGCTTGTTATATAATTAATATGTCTAAAGATTCAAAGAAAAATGTGAGAGAACAGCAAATAATAAAAAGGAAAAATCTACCAATGAAAATTCAGCATTGGAAATTAATACTTTACTAAATAAGATTAACAGCAAATTAGACACTGGAGAAAAATATATCTATGAACTTGAAGACCTAACAGTATATTATACAACAGCAAACACAGTAAGAGAAAAGACTTACAAGGGAAGGCAACATTAGTGAAAAATGACACAGTATCAAATATTATAAAAGACACATAATTAGATTGCCAGAAACAGTGGGGTAGAAATATATTTGAAGAAATAATGGCTGAAGTTTTCCCAAATTTTTGAGAAATCAGTTCAGTTCAGTACATTTCAGTCACTCAGTCGTGTCCGACTCTTTGCGACCCCATGAATCGCAGCACGCCAGGCCTCCCTGTCTATCACCAGCTCCCGGAGTTTACTCAAACTCATGTCCATCAAGTTGGTGATGCCATCCAGCCATCTCATCCTCTGTCATCCCCTTCTCCTCCTGCCCCCAATCCTTCCCAACATCAGGGTCTTTTCCAATGAGTCAACTCTTCACATGAGGTGGCCAAAGTACAGGAGTTTCAGCTTCAGCATCAGTCCTTCCAATGAACACCCAGGACTGATCTCATTTAGGATGGACTGGTTGGATCTCCTTGCAGTCCAAGGGACCCTCAAGAGTCTTCTCCAACACCACAGTGCAAAAGCATCAATTTTTCGGTTCTCAGCTTTCTTCACAGTCCAACTCTCACATCCATACATGACCACTGGAAAAACCATAGCCTTGACTAGACGGACCTTTGTTGGCAATGTCTCTGCTTTTTAATATGCCATCTAGGTTGGTCATAACTTTCCTTCGAAGGAATAAGTGTCTTTTAATTTCATGGCTGCAATCACCATCTGCAGTGATTTTGGAGCCCCCAAAAATAAAGTCTGACACTGTTTCAACTGTCTCCCCATCTATTTCCCATAGGTGATGGGACCAGATGCCATGATCTTAGTTTTCTGAATGTTGAGCTTTAAGCCAACTTTTTCCCTCTCCTCTTTCACTTTCATCAAGAGGCTTTTTAGTTCCTCTTCACTTTCTGCCATACTGGTGGTGTCATCTGCATATGTGAGGTTATTGATATTTCTTTGGCAATCTTGATTCCAGCTTGTGCTTCTTCCAGCCCAGTGTTTCTCATGATGTACTCTGCATATAAGTTAAATAAGCAGGGTGACAATATACAGCCTTGACGTTCTCCTTTCTCAATTTGGAACCAGTCTGTTGCTCCATGTCCAGTTCTAACTTTTGCTTCCTGACCTGCATACAGGTTTCTCAAGAGGCAGGTCAGGTGGTCTGGTATTCCCATCTCCTTCAGAATTTTCCACAGTTTATTGTGATCCACACAGTCAAAGGCTTTGGCATAGTCAATAAAGCAGAAATAGATGTTTTTTCCTGGCACTCTCTTGCTTTTTCGATGATCCAGCAGATATCGGCAATTTGATCTCTGGTTCCTCTGCCTTTTCTAAAACCAGCTTGAACATCTGGAAGTTCACGGTTCATGTATTGCTGAAGCCTGGCTTGGAGAATTTTGAGCATTACTTTACTAGCATGTGAGATGAGTGCAATTGTGCTGTAGTTTGAGCATTCTTTTGGATTGCCTTTCTTAGGGATTGGAATGAAAACTGACCTTTTCCAGTCCTGTGGCCACTGCTGAGTTTTCCAAATTTGCTGGCATATTGAGTGCAGCACTTTCACAGCATCATCTTTCAGGATTTGAAATAGCTCAACTAAAATTCCATCACCTCCACTAGCTTTGTTTGTAGTGATGCTTTCTAAGGCCCATTTGACTTCACATTCCAGGATGTCTGGCTCTAGGTGAGTAATCACACCATTGTGATTATCTGGGTGGTGAAGATCTTTTTTATACAGTTCTTCTGTGTATTCTTGCCACCTCTTCTTAATATCTTCTGTTTCTGTTAGGTCCATATCATTTCTGACCTTTATCGAACCCATTTTTGCCTGAAATTTTCCCTTGATATCTCTAATTTTCTTGAAGAGATCTCTAGTCTTTCCCATTCTGTTGTTTTCCTCTATTTCTTTGCATTGATTGCTGAGGAAGGCTTTCTTATCTCTCCTGGTTTTCTTTGGAACTCTGCATTCAGGTGGGAATATCTTTCCTTTTATCCTTTGCTTTTTGCTTCTCTTCTTTTCACAGCTATTTGTAAGGCCTCCTCAGACAACCATTTTGCTTTTTTGCATTTCTTTTCCACGGGGATGGTCTTGATCCCTGTCTCCTGGACAATGTCACGAACATCCATCCATAGTTCATCAGGGTCTCTATCAGATCTAGTCCCTTAAATCTATTTCTCACTTCCACTGTATAGTCATAAGGGATTTGATTTAGGTCATACCTGAATGGTCTAGTGGTTTTCTCTACTTTCTTCAGTTTAAGTGTGAATTTGCCAATAAGGGGTTCATGATCTGAGCCACAGTCAGCTCCTGGTCTTGTTTTTGCTGACTGTATAGAGCTTCTTCATCTTTGGCTGCAAAGAATATAATCAATCTGATTTTGGTGTTGACCATCTGGTGATGTCCATGTGTAGAGTCTTCTCTTGTGTTGTTGGGAGAGGGTGTTTGCTATGACCAGTGCGTTCTCTTGGCAAAACTCTATTAGCCTGTGCCCTGCTTCATTCCATAGTCCAAGGCCAAATTTGCCTGTTACTCCAGGTGTTTCTTGACTTCCTACTTTTGCATTCCAGTCCCCTATAATGAAAAGGACATCTTTTTTGAATGTTAGTTCTAAAAGGTCTTGTAGATCTTCATAGAACCATTCAACTTCAGCTTCTTCAGCATTACTGGTTGGGGCATAGGCTAGGATTACCGTGATATTGAATGGTTTGCCTTGGAAACGAACAGAGATCATTCTGTCGTTTTTGAGATTGCATCCAAGTACTGCAATTTGGACTCTCTTGTTGACCGTGATGACTAATTCATTTCTTCTAAGGGACTCTTGCCCACAGTAGTAGATATAATGGTCATCTGAGTTAAATTCACCCATTCCAGTCCATTTTAGTTTGCTGATTCCTAGAATGTCGACATTCACTCTTACCATCTCCTATTTGACCACTTCCAATTTGCCTTGATTCATGGACATAGCATTCCAGGTTCCTATGCAATATTCCTCTTTACAGCATCGGACCTTGCTTCTATCACTAGTCCCATCCACAACTGGGTATTGTTTTTGCTTTGGCTCTATCCCTTCACTCTCTCTTGAGTTATTTCTCCACTGATCTCCAGTAGCATATTTTACACCTATCGACCTGGGGAGTTCCTCTTTCAGTATCCTATCATTTTGCCTTTTCATACTGTTCATGGTATTTTCAAGGCCAGAATACTGAAGTGGTTTGCCATTCCCTTCTCCAGTGGATCACATTTTGTCAGACCTCTCCACCATGACCCATCTGTCTTAGGTGTCCCCATGCAGCATGGCTTAGTTTCATTGACTTAGACAAGGCTGTGGTCCTGTGATCAGATTGGCTAGTTTTCTGTGATTATGGTTTTAGTGTGTCTGCCCTCTGATGCCCTCTTGCAACACCTACCGTCTTACTTGGGTTTCTCTTACCTCGGACGTGGGGTATCTCTTCATGGCTGCTCCAGCAAAGCGCAGCCACTGCTTCTTACCTTGGCAGAGGAGTATCTTCTCACCGGCGCCCCTCCTGACCTTGAACATGGAGTAGCTCCTCTCAGCCCTCCTGCGCCCCACAGCGGCCGCTCCTTGGAGGTGGGGTTGCTTCACAAATCCACCAAGATAAATAAGCAGCTACCAAGAAGATTAAACATAAAGAAAACCAGTCAAACGTACATCATGGTCAAATTGCTGAAAACCAGTGTTAAAGAGAAAATCTTATAATCAACCAGAAGCAAGAAGCATGTTTCATACAGAGAAAAATGATCAAACTTTGAACATGCTTCCTTTTAGAAACTCTGCAAGACAATAGAATCATACCTTTTAAATGCTATGAGGGGAAAAAAAAAAGCTATCTAAAATTCTATATACAAAGAAAAGTGAAGGTCACTCAGTCATGTCTGACTCTTTGCAACTCCATGGACTATAGAGTCCACGGAATTCTCCAGGCCAGAATACTGGAGTGGGTAACCTTTCCCTTCTTCAGGGCATCTTCCCAACCCAGGGATCAAATCCAGGTCTCCCTCATTGCAGGCAGATTCTTTACCAGCTGAGCCACAAGGGAAGCCCAAGAATCCTGAAAATATAGTTCAAATGTGAAATAAAAACAGAAGTGAGAAAAATTTGGTCTCAGTGGACTGGTAGTATAAGATATACTAAAGGAAGTTTTACACACAGAAGGAAAATATTGCCAGACGAAAGCACAGATATACAGAAGAAAATGAAAAGCATAAAAAAGAAGTATATGAGTAAATATGAGAGACATTTCTTTTTTATTTTTAACTTCCTTGAGAGATAGTTCCTTCAAAATAAAAATTAATAATTGAGAGGTTTATCACAAATATAGAAATGAGATGTGTGACAGCTATAGCACATTAGTACAAAGGAAGAGGGATTGCTTCCTCTACTTTTGAAAGGCTTTTATATTTGACATGAAGTAATATGCTATTTTTTAAAATTAATTTGTTTATCTTAATTGGAGGCTAATTACTTTACAATATTGTAGTGGTTTTTGCCATACATTGACATGAATCAGCCATGGGTGTACATGTGTCTCACATCCTGAACCCCCCTCCCAGTAATATACTACTGTTTGAAGTTAGACAATGATAAGGAAAAGGTGCACATTGTAAAACTTAGAACAAGGACTAAAAAAGTAAAACACAGAAGGTTAGTTAACAAGCTAAATGTGGAGATTAATAGAATCCTAAGTAAGTTAGTTATTCCAAATGAAGCCTGGAAATAGAAAAGGGAATAAAGAAGAGATGAATCAAAAGCAAAGTTGGAAGACTTACACTACCTAATTTCAACATTTACTAAAAGTTACAATAATGATATTGGCATAAAAATAGAAATATAGATAAATGGAATAGACTACAGAGTCCAGCACATTTATGGTCAATTCATTTTTGACAAAGGTGCCAAGGTAAATCAATAGGGAAATGAAAGTCTTTTTAATAAATGGTGCTGAAACAATTGGCTATCCATGTGGAAATAAAATAACTTTAATGATTACCTAACACCATAGGCTAAAGTTATCACAAATGTATACTAGACCTTAATATAAAGGCTCAAATTATAAAACTGGATGAAAACAAAAGAGAAAATCTTATTAGGATAAGAACAGTTTTCTTAAACAGGATCCAAAATGTGTGAATTTTGAAAGATAACTTGATAAACTAGACTTCATCAAGATGGAAAACTTTTCAAAAACACTTATAATATTGAAAAGAAGCTCTAAAACACAGTACTTATATCTGACAAAAGGCCTGCCTGTATCTAGCACATATGACCTTGCTGCTGCTAAGTCACTTCAGTCGTGTCCAACTCTGTGTGATCCCATAGATGGCAGCCCAGCAGGCTCCCCGGTCCCTGGGATCCTCCAGGCAAGAATACTGGAGTGGGTTGCCATTTCCTTCTCCAATGCATGAAAGTGAAAAATGAAAGTGAAGTCGCTCAGCCGTGTCCAACTCTTAGCGACCCCATGGACTGAAGCCTACCAGGCTCTTCCGTCCATGGGATTTTCCAGGCAAGAGTACTTGAGTGGGGTGCCATTGCCTTCTCCAACATATGACCTTACACCTCAGTGATAGAAGAAAAACTCATGAAAACAGCTAGATTAAAAAAAAAATGATGGCAATATCTAGTATTGAAGAATGTGGATCAAATGGAACTCCCATGTTGATGGTGGAGCATGAAATAATACAACCACTTTTGAAAACAGTTTGACAGCTCCTTAAAAGTTAAATGAATACCATAAGTTCAGTTCAGTTCAGTCGCTCAGTCATGTCCGACTCTCCGCGACCCCATGGACTACAGCACGCCAGACTTCCCTGTACATCACCAGCTCTTGTAGCTTACTCAAACTCATGTCCATTGAGTCAGTGATGCCATCCAACCATGTCATCCTCTGTCATCCCCTTTTCCTCCTGCCTTCAATCTTTCCCAACATCAGGGTCTTTTCAAATGAGTCCGTTCTTCTTATCAGGTGGCCAAAGTATTAGAGTTTCAGCTTCAGCATCAGTCCTTCCAATGATTATTCAGGACTGATCTCCTTTAGGATGGACTGGTTGGATCTCCTTGCAGTACAATGGACTCTCAAGAGTCTTCTCCAACACCACAGTTCAAAATGAATACCATACATCCCAGCAATTCCACTCTTAAAGAATCTACCCCAAAGTAGTGAACTATATATTCACACGAAGACCTGAACATGAATGTTCATGGTCATCCTAGCCAAAATCTGTGAACCAGCCAAATATCCACCAACTGGCAAATGATCTAGATGACAAAGAATACTATGGATTAAAAAAAATGAATGACTGATAACACAAAATAATATGAATAGATCTTGAAAACATTATGCCAAGGGGCTTCCCAGGTGGTACTAATGGTAAAGAACCTGACTGCCAATGAAGGAGACTTAAGAGACACAGGTTTGATACTTGGATTGGGAGGATCCCCTGGAGGAGGAAATGGCAACCCACTCCAGTATTCTTGCCTGAAGAATCCCATAGCCAGAAGAGCTTGGTGGGGTTGCAAAGTCCATGGGGTCGCAAAGTGTCGGACATGACTGAAGTGACTTAGCAAGCAAAGGAACCAGATAAAAGTTAATATATATTCTATGATTCCAGTTTATATGTAACACTAGGAAAGTCCAAAATTAATCTACAGTCACAGAAAGAACAGTGATTACCTGGGTTGGGAGTCAGAGACGGGTATTGACTCAGAAGGGGCACAAAGAATCTGTGGTTATGGAAATGCTACATATCTTGATTGTGAAAGTATATAATGAGGAAGAACCAGATTCAATTCCTGGGTCAGAAAGATCCCCTGGAGAAGGAAATGGCAAAACACTCCAGTATTCTTGCCTGGAGAATTCCATGGACAGAGGAGCCTGTGCAAAGTGTTGCAAAGAGTTGGACACAACTGAAGAAACTTAGCAGCAGCATTAATATATACATAGTACCAGCCCACCTGACCTGCCTCTTGAGAAACCTATATGCAGGTCAGGAAGCACCAGTTAGAACTGGACATGCAACAACAGACTGGTTCCAAATAGGAAAAGGAGTACGTCAAGGCTGTATATTGTCACCCTGCTTATTTAACTTATATGCAGAGTACATCATGAGAAACACTGGGCTGGAGGAAGCACAAGCTGGAATCAAGATTGCCGGGAGAAATATCAATAACCTCAGATATGCAGATGACACCACCCTTATGGCAGAAAGTGAAGAGGAACTAAAAAACCTCTTGATGAAAGTGAAAGAGGATAGTGAAAAAGTTGGGAATAAAGCTCAACATTTGGAAAACTAAGATCATGGCATCTGGTCCCATCACTTCATGGCAAATAGATGGGGAAACAGTGGAAACCCTGTCAGACTTTATTTTTTTGGGCTCCAAAATCACTGCGGATGGTGATTGCGGCCATGAAATTAAAAGACGCTTACTCCTTGGAAGGAAAGTTATGACCAACCTAGACAGCATAAACATTACTTTAACTGAAACATTACTTTGCCAACAAAGGTCCGTCTAGTCAAGGCTATGGTTTTTCCAGTGGTCATGTATGGATGTGAGAGTTGGACTGTGAAGAAAGCTGAGTGCTGAAGAATTGATGCTTTTGAACTGTGGTGTTGGAGAAGACTCTTGAGAGTCCCTTGGACTGCAAGGAGATCCAACCAGTCCATCCTAAAGGAGATCAGTCCTGGGTTCATTGGAAGGACTGATGCTGAAGCTGAAACTCCAATACTTTGGCCACCTCATGTGAAGTGTTGACTCATTGGAAAAGTCCCTGATGCTGGGAGGGATTGGGGGCAGGAGGAGAAAGGGACGACAGAGGATGAGATGACTGGATGGCATCACCAACTCGATGGACATGAGTTTGAGTAAACTCCAGGAGTTGGTGATGGACAGGGAGGCCTGGCGTACTGTGATTCATGGGGTTGCAAACAGTCAGAGACGACTGAGCAACTGAACTGAACTGATGTATATATACCTCAAACTATAACCCAAAAATAAGAACATAATTTGTAAATAAATGATCCCTTAATAATGTTGACTAGGAAAAAGATGGTTTCTTAGAAATGAAAAATGGTACAGTATTTTATTGTTCTCTCTCATATTGAGGCTTTTCCCATTAATCAAATGACCTATGTATTTTCTGCTCTACAAGGGACACTGATTATTCCTACTCCTCCATTTACTTTGGATCACGTGCCTTAACCCAGAGCTAGACAATTGGAAACAATGACAATATTTAGAAAACAAATTTTAACATATACAGCACAGCCATTTAGGCATGCTGCAGTTTATACAAATTCGAAAAAAAGCACATGAAATAAGGAAGGAATGAAAAAAAGAGGAAAGAAAGAAGGAAGAAAGGAAAGAAGGAAGAAATAAAGGAAAGGAAGAAGGAAGAAATCATGGTAGAAAACAGAGAATTTTGGGAGTCAAACCTGGTAGCTCAGATGGTTAAAATCTGCCTGGAATATGGGAAACCCAGGTTCGATCCCTGGGTGGGGATCTCCTGAAGGAGAGCATAGCAACCCACTCCAGTATTCTTGCCTGGAGAATCCCCATGGACAGAGAATCCTGGCAGGCTATAGTCCATGGGGTCATGGAGTCAGACACGACTGAACAACTCACTTGGGAATCATAAATCTGTAATCTAATCCTGGCTATACAACTGTCTTCATTGGTTTGTGTTGTTATAACCAAATACCGTGGACCAGGTAGCTTATTAACAACAGAAATTTATTTCTCACAATGCTGGAGGCTACAAGTCTAAGATCAGGATACCAGCACGATTGGTTGAGGGCCATTTTCAACTCTTCATTGTATTGTCACGTGGTAGAAGGGACTAGGAGCTCTGTGGGGTCTCTTTTGTAAGAGCACTAATTCAATTCATGAGGGCACCACCCTCATGACTATGCCAAAGCCTTTAACTGTGTGGATCACAAAAAACTGTGGGGAATTCTTAAAGAGACGGGAATATCAAACCACCTGACCTGCCTCCTGAAAAATCTGTATGCAGGTCAAGAAGCAACAGTTAGAACTGGACATGGAACAACAGACTGGTTCCAAGTTGGGAAAGGAGTACATCAAGGCTATATATTGTCACCCTGCTTATTTAATTTCAGGACTAATTTCATTTAGGATTGACTGGTCTGTTCTCCTTGCTGTCCAAGGGACTCTCAAGAGTATTCTCCAACACCACAGTTCAAAAGCATCGATTCTTTGGTGCTAAGCTTTCTTTATGGTCCAGTTCTCACATTCATACCTGCCTACTAGAAAAACCATAGCTTTCACTAGATGGACCTTTGTTGGCAAAGTAACATCTCTGCTTTTTAATATGCTGTCTAGGTTGGTCATAGTTTTTCTTCAAAGGAGCAAGTGTCTTTTAATTTCATGGCTGCACACACCATCTGAAGTGGATTTTGGACCCCCAAAAAAGAGCCTGTCACTGTTTCCATTGTTTCCCCATCTATTTGCCATGAAGTGATGGGACTGGATGCCATGATCTTTGATTTTTGAATGTTGAGTTTTAAGACAGCTTTTTCACCCTCCTCTTTCACTTTCATCAAGATGTTCTGCCTTGACCCCAAATGATGTAACAATTTTGGGCAGCAGGGCAAACCTTAAAAGGGGCTGTGGACATTTCCCTATGCTTATTTTTCTTGACAGAAATTATTGAAACTGGAATGTTCTAAAGATAAAATTTTTCCCCCACTAATAGTGTCTTTGAAATTTTCTCTGGTAATATTAAGTGATTAAATAAAAACAAGACATTAACTCTTCTGGTTGAGCTCTGGAAATATTCTTTGGGAGTGATGATCTGTATAGCTTGTAGAAAGGCATTTAGTCAGTTGCATTTCTATGTAAATATTACAAGCCTAGAAAAAGATATGCTAAATAGATAACTGGGAGGAAGTTGGCTATAGTGTCTTTGATATTTATTGCATGTTTAATTTCTTGCTTCTGAAGATGGATCTGTGATAAGAAAGAGCATAAAGTAAAAGTTAGGAGCCCTGACTCTGACAGTAACTCCCCATGTGATCTTGGAGCAATTCTTCTCCACTCCCTGAGCATCCATTCTATCATCTACAAAATTAGGTACTGATGAAAGCATTTCTTTTTTTAAAAAAAAAATTTATTGGAATATACTTGATTTATGATGCTGTGTTAGTTTCAGGTGTACAGCAAAGTGAATCAACTATATGTGTGTGTGTGTGTGTGTGTAAATGTGTGTGTGTGTACTCTTTTTTAGATTATTTTACCATATAGGTCATCACAGAGTATTGAGTAGAGTTCCCTGTGCTATACAGGAGGTCCTTATTAGTTATCTATTTTATATATGCTAGGAGTTGACTGTGGCTCAGATCATGAAATCCTTATTGTCAAATTCAGACTTAAATTGAAGAAAGTGGGGAAAACCACTAGACCATTCAGGTATGACATAAATAAAAACCCTTATGACTATACAGTGGAAGTGAGAAATAGATTTAAGGGACTAGATCTGATGGACAGACTGCCTGATGAACTATAGACGGAGATTTCTGACATTGTACAGGAGAAAAGAATCAAGACCATCCCCAAGAAAAAGAAATGTAAAAAAGCAAAATGGCTGCTGAGGAGGCCTAACAAATAGCTGTGAAAAGAACAGAAGTGAAAAGCAAAGGAGAAAAGGAAAGATATACCTATTTGAATGCAGAGTTCCAAAGAATAGCAAGGAGAGATAAGAAAGCCTTCCTCAGTGATCAATGCAAAGAAATAGAGGAAAACAATAGAATGGGAAAGACTAGAGATCTCTTCAAGAAAATTAGAGATACCAAGGGAACATTGCATGTAAAGATGGGCTCCATAAAGGACAGAAATGGTATGGACTTAACAGAAGCAGAAGATATTAAGAAGAGGTGGCAAGAATACACAGAAGAATTCTACAAAAAATATCTTCACGACCCAGATAATCACGATGGTGTGATCACTCACCTAGAGCCAAACATCCTGGAATGTGAAGTCAAGTGGACCTTAGGAAGCATCACTACAAATAAAGCTAGTGGAGGTGATGGAATTCCCATTGAGCTATTTCAAATCCTGAAAGATGATGCTGTGAAAGTGCTGCACTCAATATGCCAGCAAATTTGGAAAACTCAGCAGTGGTCACAGGACTGGAAAAGGTCAGTTTTCATTCCCAATCCCTAAGAAAGGCAATGCCAAAGAATGCTCAAACTACTGCACAGTTGCACACACCTCATACGTTAGTAAAGTAATGCTCAAAATTCTCTAAGCCAGGCTTCAGCAATATGTGAACCGTGAACTTCCAGATGTTCAAGCTGGTTTTAGAAAAGGCAGAGGAACCAGAGAGCAAATTGCCAATATCCGCTGGATCATCGAAAAAGCAAAAGAGTTCCAGAAAATCAACTATTTCTACTTTATTGACTACGCAAAAGCCTTCGACTGTGTGGGTGACAATAAACTGTGGAAAATTCTGAAAGAGATGGGAATACCAGACCACCTGACCTGCCTCTTGAGAAACCTGTATGCAGATCAGGAAGCAACAGTTAGAACCAGACATGCAACAACAGACTGGTTCCAAACAGGAAAAGGAGTATGTCAAAGCTGTATATTGTCACCCTGCTTATTTAACTTATATGCAGAGTACATCATGAAAAACGCTGGGCTGGATGAGACCAAAGCTAGAATCAAGATTGCTGGGAGAAATATCAATAACCTCAGATATGCAGATGACACCACCAGTATGGTAGAAAGTGAAGAAGAACTAAAGAGCCTCTTGATGAAAGTGAAAGAGGAGAGTGAAAAACTTGGCTTAAGGCTCAACATTCAGAAAACAAAGATCATGGCATCTGGTCCCATCACTTCATGGCAAATAGATGGGGAAACAGTGGAAACCCTGTCAGACTTCATTTTTTTGGGCTCCAAAATCACTGAAGATGGTGATTGTAGCCATGAAATTAAAAGACGCTTACTCCTTGGAGGGAAAGTTATGACCAACCTAGACAGCATATTAAAAAGTAGAGACCTAACTTTGCCAACAAAGGTCCATCTAGTCAAGGCTATGGTTTTTAGAGTGGTCATGTGTGGATGTGAGAGTTGGACTATAAGGAAAGCTGAGGGCTGAAGAACTGATGCTTTTGAACTGTGGTGTTGGAGAAGACTCTTGAGAGACGCTTGGACTGCAGGGAGATCCAACCAGTCCATCCTAAAGGAGATCAGTCCTGGGTGTTCATTGGAAGGACTGATGTTGAAGCTGAAGCTCCAATACTTTGGCCACCTGATGCAAAGAGCTGATTCATTGGAAAAGACCCTGATGTTGGGAAAGATTGAAGGCAGCAGGAGAAGGGGATGACAGAGCATGAGATGGTTGGATGGCACCACCGACTCGGTGGACATGAGTTTGAGCAAGCTCCGGGATTTGGAGATGGATAGGGAGGCCTGGCGTGCTGGGATTCATGGGGTCGCAAAGAGTCAGACACGATTGAGTGACTGGACTGAACTGAGTGTATATATAAATATCAATCCTTATCTCCCAATTTATCCCTCCCCCCTCGCCCCCCTGGTTACTTACCATGTTTGTTTTCTATATCTGTGACTGTATTTCTGTTTTGTAAATAAGTTCATTTGTACCATTTTTAAAATATTCCACATATAAGTGATATCATATGGTATGTGTCTTTCTCTGTCTGACTTACTTTAGTTTTCTGCCAGTTTTAAAATTTCAAGATGGTAACTATTACTTTTTGTGCTTTGTTTCTGAATCCTGAAGAATCCAGTTTATTTTGGTTGGATACTCAAGGTCGAACCCCAGTCAGTTTCTTGACACAGAGCAGTGATTTCCTCTACCCTCACAGAAATCTCCTCAAAATAACTACTATTAGGCCCTGAGCTCTCTCAGCTGCCAAACTGGTTTCCTCTGCTGTCTAGCTTCAATTAGTGTTATCTTCTTATTTATGCTCCACCTCTTTCCAAATCAGCTTTGAGGAAGGCTTAACTCACTCTATCCTGGATTTCTCATTGTTTCCAGACTGACTGGTTTTGTCACACATATCTAATTCCTGTTATACTTCCCCCCTCTACTTTGTTCCTGTTTAGTTATGATCTTGCTTCTTGGTCATTCAGTTCAGTTCGGTTCAGTCGCTCAGTCGTGTCTGACTCTTTGCAACCCCGTGGACTGCAGTTCGCCAGACTTCCCTGTCCATCACCAACTCCTGGAGCATTATTACTGTTTATTAATACATCCAAAAACTGCCACAAACATAACTTGTATCAGATGAATCCTGTGTGTGTGTCAGTCACTTAGTCGTGTCCAACTCTTTGCAACCCCATTGACTTTAGCTTGCCAACTCCTCTGTGTGTGGAATTCTCCAAGCACGGATACTGGAGTGGATTGCCATTTCCTTCTCCAGGGGATCTTCCTGACCCAGGGACTGAACCCGGGTCTCCTGCATTGTGGGCAGATTCCCTACTATCTGAGCTATAGGGAAATCCCTTAAATGAATCTTATTGTCAGCAAAAGGTGTACATTCAATATGTACTTAAGGGGGAACTACAAAAGATATTTCTAAGTTCTTTTCTTATGAATCCTTCTTTTGGTGTCTTACCTATTTTTCAATAAGATGTGAATCCTTCCCTAGAGACTCCTAGAGAAAAAGACTTTGAATTGTCTGCACTGTTGGCATTTTCTTTAAAAATGCAGTGGGATATCTTGGAGACTGGGGATTATCAGTTGTCTTGAGTGGTGTGCTATTTTGAATAAACCAATATCAGTGGATGAAAATTTTATGATTCTCTGTACTCTTGGGTATTATAAAATAGAAATACCATATCACTCAAGAATTTCAAGTTACAAAGTTGCTTTTATGTGTTTTTTTCTTCCCTTGGATTTGGAGTTTTACTGTAACCTGAGAGAAGGATCTAAAGATAGAGCAATTAGATTTTTATCTTTCCCTCAATCATTATTTTCCACTGAATGCTAATCGGCCCATAATAAGTGCTTCCTCTATCTCTTTCTCACTTTGAAAACAGATACAGCCGCTTTTCTGATGGCTCAGACGATAAAGAATCTGCCTGCAACGTGGGAGACCTGGGTTCAATACCTGGGTTGGGAAGATCCCCTGGAGAAGAGAATGGCAACCTACTCCAGTATTCTTGCCTGGAGAGTCCCATGGCCAGAGGCTACAATTCATGGGGTTGCAAAGAGTCGGACACAACTGAGTGACTAACACTTTCACTTTTCACAGCTGCTTTTTAAACGCTTGTATCTATGGCTTATAGTACTGTCTCCTTAACTCCAAAGGGATTGATATTGTCAACAATTTGGTCAGTATATACAGCCAGAAAAATCAGGACAACCCACATAGCCATAACCACTTGCTAGGATCACTGTATTATAGGTAAAGACTACAGGTTCCCCATTGTTCTATAACTCTCTTAGTGGGTCTAGGCAAACGATGGAGAGAGGACATAGATTCATTCACATCCCTTTCATTCACAGATCACCAATCCCTATTATATCTGCCTGTAATAATTATTAACACTAACCAAGCACTTAATCTGCCACAAACACTGTTTTAATTTTTTTTTAATTGAAGTATAGTTGATTTACAATATTGTGTTAGTTTCTGGTGTACTATAAATTGATTCAGTTTTATATATATATATGTATATATATATATGAAACATATATGATTTGGTTATATATATATATTTGTGTGCATATATATATATATATACACACACACACACACACACAGTAGAACCTTATTGTTCACGTATTTTATATATAGTAGTTTATGTCTGCTAATGCAAAACTCCTAATTTATTCCTCCCCCACCCTCTTTCCCCTTTGTTAACCATAAGTTTGTTTTCTGTCTGTGAGTCTATTTCTGTTTCATAAATAAGCTCACTTGTATCATTATTTTTAAATCCCACATAAAAGTGATATTGTATGGTATTTGTCTTTCTCATTCTTACTTTGCTTAGTATGATAATCTCTAGGTCCATCCATGTTGCTATTGTGTATATATTCTATTGTATATATATACACCACATCTTTATCCATTCATCTCTTGCTTCCAAGTCTTGGCTTTTGTAAGTAGGACAAACATGGTCTTAAACGCATTGTCTCATTTATTTTTTTCCCCATTTATTTTTATTAGTTGGAGGCTAATTACTTTACAATATTGTAGTGGTTTTTGCCATACATTGACATGAATCAGCCATGGATTTACATGTATTCCCCATCCTGATCCCCCTCCCACCTCCCTCTCCACCCAATCCCCATGCATTGTCTCATTTAATCTTTTCCCCTGGATTATGCCATAAGTGCTAATTTTGCCTTTATATTAAAATGGGAAAATTAAAGTACAAGGAATTTAATTGACTTGCAAGGTCACAGAGTTAGTAACTGACAGAGTCATGATTTGACTACAGCAGTCTGGCCAGAACATTAAACATATCTTTACAGGAAATATGGACATTCTCTGGTGATTATAGGAGTCTGGACATAATTAGTCCTTTTGAAGGATGAAATAGGCAGCCTTCTAGCTAGTGTAAATGAAAGAGTCCAGAAATGTTCCCTCCAAGTCTAAAATTGTATCCTTACCACCCAAGTACAATGCTTGGATGTATACATGAATTTTTTGTTTTGAACACAGTGAGTAAAACTGCTTTTAAAGCAAGGATTTTACCCAGGAATAGTAGTATATTAAGCCATTACCAAGTTAGTGTTCATCAGATTTATTCATCAAATTAAGGAACGCTCATATAACAATAATCTAACAGAGAGAAAGGGACATATAATATGGTTTCCAAACTGCACCAAGGTACCCCAGCAAGACACAATGAACTCCACAGGGGTGCCATGGGATACTTTAAAATTTAAAGAAAAAGAATATGATATTTGACATATGTCAGACACCACATGGACTTTTAGCTTAAGATATTTCACAGTTTCCACACCAGACTGTATTACATTATTTTTTATAAGAACATGCATTTGCTAAATTGGAATTTGGGCAGTTCCCGTATTTAAAAGAAAGTGCCTGGTGAAAACCATTGTGGAACAGGAAATGATGATGTCCAATCTGATTCTAAAAGTTTAAGAATTTATACAAGCATGTGTATTCCATTAATAAGTAATTATGATTGCTTAAGGATAAAATAAAAATATTTTTCCTTCCAATTTATGTGTATAGTTTTCTCAATTTGTCACTAAATTGTTAGGACATTGTTGTTGTTCAGTTGCTAAGTCATGTCCGATTCTTTGTGACCCCATAAACTGCAGCACACCAGGCTTCCCTGTCCTTCACCATCTTCCTTCACCATGTGCTCAAACTCATGTCCATTGAGTTGATGATGCCATCCAACCATCTTATCCTTTGTCGCCCCCTTCTCCTCCTGC
This sequence comes from Cervus elaphus, assembly GCF_910594005.1. Lineage (NCBI taxonomy): Eukaryota > Metazoa > Chordata > Mammalia > Artiodactyla > Cervidae > Cervus > Cervus elaphus. The sequence goes on along the minus strand of NC_057848.1, from coordinate 39,943,070 downwards.
TCTCAATCTTTCCCAACATCACTGTTTTTTCCAATGAATTGGCTCTTAGCATCAGGTGGCCAAAGTGTTGGAGCTTCAGCTTCAGCATCAGGAATTCCTTCCAGTGAATATTCAGGGTTGATTTCCTGGTTTGGCTTATTGCTATTCAAGGAACTCTCAAGAGTCTTCTCTGGCATCACAAATTGAAAGCTTCAGTTCTTTGGCACTCAGCCTTCTTTATGGTCCAACTCTCACATCCATATCTGACTACTGGAAAAAACCATAGCTTTGACTATATGGACCTTTGTTGGCAGAGTGATGTCTCTGCTTTTTAATATGCTGTCTAGGTGTGTCATAGTTTTTCTTTCAAGTAGGAAGCATCTTTTAATTTTTGTGGCTGCAGTCACCATCTGCAGTGATTTTGGAGCCCAAGAAAATAAAATCTGTCATTGTTTTGACTTTTTCCCCATCTATTTGCCATGAAATGATGGGATGGGATGCCATGATCCATACACACTTACTAATTTGGTTGCAACTAACTGTTTAATATATTGAAATAGTCTTTTGGTCTGGGAACACAAAGAATATTATTGCTGGGATATTAAGTGATCTGTGAACAGAGAAATTTGGAGAACCTCTGCACAAAGATTATATCATATATTTTGTGGGTAAAGAGTAGAAAGAGGGAAAGTATATTTGGGCTGGCAGGCAGTGTACCATGAAAGTTCTGAGCATGTGCATGGCAGGAAAGTGTTGCCAAAAGATATGGAACCTTTCTGAGAGAAAATTGTAGACAAAAATCCCCCATGAGTCTGTTAGACATTGAGCTCTGTGAGGATAGGGACCATGTGAATCTAATTCCTCTGTGGTTTCTCAGTTCCCGGTATATTATGTAGCAGGGCAAATACTTTCTGAAAGAACAATGAATGGAATCTATTTCTAGCATTGCCACAATAGTTCAGTTTGTCCAAATGGCAAATAAAGTCAATAATTGCATTCAATATCTCTAGCAATCTAAAAGGGAAAGATTTTATTTCATTATATCACAACTCACATACATGTACTGCTCTCTTAGACAATAATGACTGTTTCCTGGATGTTAGCAACACCCTTATCTTGATACTACCCATCTAAGCTGGAGGTACATTAACAATTCTGCTGAGAACTAAATTTAATATCAGGCTCAAGCCTATTGACGAATTCAGAGCACTGTTTTTAGGTACATCTATGCGGCCTCATTCATTTATTAAAGCTTTCTTACCTTGGTTAACTGTAAGTATAATTAAGAGTTCTTACCTGGAAAATCCCATGGACGGAAGAGCCTGGTGGACTACAGTCCACAAAGTCGCAAAGAGTCGGACATGACTGAGCAACTAAGCACATGCTTACACACACCTCAGTCTTTACATGTTGGCCAATTGATTTTTAGCTTATTTGTGATCCCTGGTGATTTGGGGAGCCATATTATTCACACTAAGAAGTACAAAAGAATAGAAGCAAATGTCTTCAGTCTAACATAAAGTATTTAAGAAAAACCTATACAACAGGTCAGACATTATGGTAAAATTGTGGTAGTGCTTTAAGATTAGAAACAAGATATTATAACTCACTATCAGAATTTCAACTAATTGTAGGGCAGAGATCTTAGCAGCATAGGAAACAAAAAACACAAAGGGTAAGTTTTGGAAAGCTTGAAACAAAAGTTTATTTACAAGTGATATAAAATGGTATGTGTAGAAAACTGACATAATCACAGATAAATTATCAGAATTATTTTAGAAAAGTAAGGTTGCTGGATGTAATCAGTCAGTCAGTTCAGTTGCTAAGTCATGTCCAGCTCTTTGAGACTCCAAGGACTACGGCACGCCAGGCTTCCCTGCCCTTCACTACCTCCCTTCACTATCTCTATCTCATGTCCATTGATTCGATGATGCCATCCAACCATTTCATTCTCTATCGCCCCCTTCAAGATAGCTCTAAAATGAACAATTCCCAGAGCTTTCTCAGAGTTATGAGCTATTCTAATTCTAAGCAACCAGGATGAAGGGTTGCTGTCTTGCACCTAAGTAATGCAGTAGAATTCCTTGAGTTACACCTTAGCAATACAACTAAACTAGCCCTAGAATAAATGTCATTCTAGACCCCTGCCCTAAAGCCTAAGAAAGTGAAAGTGAAACTGTTAGTCACTCAGTCATGTCCAACTCTTTGTGACCCCATGGACTGCAGCCCACCAGGTTCCTCTGTCCATGGATTTCTCCAGGCAAGAATACTGGAGTGGGTTGCCATTTCCTTCTCCAGGGGATCTTCCCGACCCAGGAATTGAACCTCTGTCTCCCGCATTGCAGGCAGACTCTTTACTGACTGAGCCACCAGGGAAGACAAGATCTCATAAAGCCTAAAATAGGCTTCAAAAGAATCAAGTTGATCCAAAAGTGCAATTAATACTGGCTAAAACAAGATAACTAATTCTAGTACTTGGCATTGTAAACTTCACCCTATTCAAGCATATTAATGTCATATGAAGAAACAGGAAAATGTGACCTATAATTTGAATGGAAATAAGTCAGTAGGAAAAGAAACAGAAATTAGAATGAAGATAGAATTTACAAACATTTTAAATGGATGACATAAATATGTCCAAGGTTTTAGAGAAACACATGAAAATGAGGAGAGAAATCAGTGCTACCAAATAGATTTTCTAGAGCTGAACAATATACTATTTAGAATGAAAAATTCACTGGTTGAGAAAAGCAGCAAGCTAATTACTGAAGAATAAAAGATAGACTCTTCAATATTGTCGACTAAAATATATAGTCACAACCTGAAAGTAGAGAGTTTATTTTATTTGGTAGAAATGTTTGGGATTCTGAGCCCAAGAGACAGCATCTCAGTATCTCTGAGAAAACTGCTCCAAGGAGGCAGGAGGGGAGTCAGGCTATATACAAGTTTGCAACAAAGGGAGCAGGCAGTCTGAACAAAGATCAAGTATCAAGTTAAGGAATTTAGCATTCTATGTATGGGAAGATGGAAACCTCTGGGCTCACTGAATTCATTCCTTTCATTTGCACCTTAGCAGATTTGGGGCCAAATCTGTTTCCTTGTTCACCTTGCTTCCTGCGTTCCCCCAGCTCCTTAGCAGTCACCTTGGGGAGTGGCTTCATCCGCTGGATCACAGTTTTGGGAGCCCTCATTTACATTTGGAGGCCAGAAATTGCTGATGGCTGTGACATTTCTTATTGATATGGCAGGAGATATTTTCATTTCACAATATCCAGAAATAGAAATTATCCAAACTTAGCTACAGCAACAGAAAATAATGAGGAAATTTAGCAGAGCATCAGTGACTCTGGCTAACATATGTACAAACGGACTATCAGAAATGAAAGAAAGCAAAAAGAGAAAAAAGAAAATAATGGTTGCAATTTTCCAGGTTTGGTAAAAAGTAAAAACATGCACCCAAGAATCTCAGCAAATATCAAGCAGAAAAAAATGAAAAAAACATATCATGATCAAACAACTGAAAACCAGTAGCAAGGAGAAAATCATTTAATCAAGCTAAGATGCACAATATACAAAAAAAAAAATTTTTTTTAAAGATTGCAGATATTGGATTAGAAAAAAAGATGCCAGAAGACACTGAGACTTTTGATGTAAGTCCTGAAAGAATAAAAGCATGTTAGTCTAGAATTCTATACCAGTAAAAATACTCTCCAAAAAAGCAGGCCAAAAAAAAGGCAGGGATAATTCAATGTAGATGTTCATGCATTACAAAAATAATAAATTCTTCAGATCAAAAGAAAAATTGCACCAGATCAAAATTTAAAACTCAATAAAAGAATATAGAGCAATAAGCATGAAGAATATATGAGCAAGTATGAATATAAGAGTTACTTTTATCATTAACCTACCACCTGAAAAAACAAATAAACCAACCAAAGTTTATTAAAATCAGTTTTCCAAACACTAGATATTGGGCAACGGTGAACAGCAATCCTCAGGACTAAGGGAACAAATAATTTGTTTTGTAATATTGCTTAAGTGTTATAGGGAAGAACAAATCTGACTCCATATTACTTTAACCCTTGTATTCTATTGCTTTTCCTACAAATTAATCACTCAAAGGATTTTGTCTATAGCTTAAAGTATACGTAATGATCCATCACCAGGAACCCTGCCTCCCATGTCTAAATGTTAAGCTAGGATACCTTTGTTAAGCTCACAGGAAACATCCTGACCAAGCTCACCTGTGAATGGCTGCAGGAAAGAAGAAATTAACACATCCACTATGGAGTCTGGCTGGAACCAGGAAATATCTGTAGTAACTTATCACCTTTTTAACTTTACCTCCCCATTCTTTGCTCTATAAGAGAAACTAGCACCCAAACCTGGGCAAAATGGTTCTTTGAGACATTGGTCCACCATATTCTTGGTTTGCTGGCTTTCCAAATAAAGTCACTATTTCTTGCCCCAAAGACTTGTCTCTTGATTTCTTGGCCTTCATGTGGCAAGCATTAAGAGCTTGGGCTTTATAACATAAGTAAGTACTGCTTGGAATAAATCCCCAAGCTACAGCATAGGATAAGGTGGGGGTGCAGCTCAGGTAGAATATCACAGCCTCTGAGTTGAGGAGATCGAGCTGAAAGTTTGGGCAACCAGAGTCACTAGAGTTCAAAGTAAAACATAGTGGTGAAGAAAGAACTGCACAAAGAACTGGAGATCTGCAAAGCAATATTCTGGAGTTCTTAGCTGAGTACTGATGAGTGCATATGTCTGAGGTGTCTACCTGAGGCTATGGAAAGAATCACACAGAAGAATTATAGGAAACAATTCCTAGGGCTTATAGAAGTGAAAGTGAAGTCGCTCAGTTGTGTCTGACTCTTCGCGACCCCATGGACTGCAGCCTACCAGGCTCCTCTGTCCATGGGATTTTCCAAGCAAGAGTACTGGAGTTAGTTGCCATTGCCTTTTCCAGGGCTTATAGAAAGCTGGGCATAAATCCTGTTCCAACTGCACACAGTGAATAATCTCATAATTTAGAGCATTAGGTAGCATATTCAGAAATTGTTTTTATCTCAGTAACAGGAAAATTTAATGCTAGATTAAACACACTGCCTTAGTATCATCTAACAAAGATAAAACTAATATCCAAAAGGATCAAACTGTTTCCATGTAATTCAGTATGTCCCAGAATAAAGCTCGAGTATTTTAATAATGCAAACATATCCATCACCAAACAGGATAAAATTTACAAAGCTTGTTATCTGATCAAAATTAAGTAGTATGTAAAGAATACGGAACATATTGACAAGAAACAGTTGTCAGTCATAAATGACCCTGAACTGAAATATTATAGATTTAGTAGTCTAGGACATTAAGATAGTCATTTTTACAGATGCTAGGGAAAAATTAATTATACTATATTACACAAAGACATGGAAGATATAAATAGGCCCTAATAGAATTCTTACAGATAAAAATCCCAACATCTAAGATAAAATACACTGAATGATATTAATAGCAGAGCAGACATTGCAGAATAAATAACTAGTGAATGTGAATGCTACAGTAGAAACTATCTGAAATGAAGCACAGAGAGGAAAAATGAATAGGGTATGAGTACAATGTAAAAAAGAAAATCAAGCTGCCTAATATATGTTGGGGAGTCCCTAAGGAGAGGAAAAAGTGAGAGACTATAAAGAATATTTGACAAAGCAGTGGCCAAAATTTTCAAAATTTGATGAAAATAATTCACTTGACAGTTTCAAGAAACTCAATGAACTCTAAGCACAAGAAAAATGAAGAAAATGGATCCAAGATAGGTTATAATCAAATTACTTAAAATCATCAATAAGCGGCAAGCTTCCCATGTGGCACTAGTGGTAAAGAACCTGCCTGCCAATGCAGGAGATGGAAGAGACGCGGGGTTCAATCCCTGGGTCAGGAAGATCCCCTGGAATAGGAAATGGCAACCCACTCCAGTATTCTCACCTGGAGAATCCCATGGACAGAGGAACTTGGTGGGCTACAGTCCATGGGGTCAAGAAGAGTCAGACACGACTGAAGCGACTTAGCATGCATGCATCAATAAATAGAAAATCTTAAAAGCTTTTAGAGGAAAGACAAATCTTATTATCTATACCCAAACAAAGATTAGAAGACAGTAGATTTCTTATTGAAAATAAGAGATGCTAGAACATAGTGGAGAACAAATTCTTTACTCAGTAAAAATATCTTTCATAAATGAAGGTGAAGAAAGTAGAGAGGAAAGGGACTTCCAGAATGGCTGAGTGAGGAGCTTGGCAGATCCTGCCCTGAAAAACCATCAATGAAAATGGGCAAAATTATTTTTAAAAAATTCAAAGACTCAGGCTCTAAACAATTTGAGAAGTGTTTATTCAAGAAAACTTATTGAATTGTAATAAGAACAGTGGAAGTTCATGGTATTTAATCTAGAGCTGCTCCCATCACAACCATTCCCCTACCTCCATGAGCAGAAATACTATGAGGGCAGTAGGAGAAGCTAATGTTATTTGGAGCAGAGTGCAGAAAATTCTAGATCAGGTGTTGTCTTCCAACTGAAGCTTCAAGTACCCTGGAGCACAGAAAACACAACCCCACTTTTCCCCTGTCTGAATTCCTGACCCATGAAATCCATGAGTCATGATAAATGATTGTTTTACATCATAAATATTGGGCTAACTTGTTATCCAGCCATATTAACTGAAAGATATTTGTAACATGGATATGGGATGCTGCCATAAAACAGAAACCTAAGATGGCAGTGTTTTGAAGAACAAATGTTAGGACTAAATTGAATGGGCCTTCTTCTTTTGTAGGAGAATGTATGGAAGATGATCTTTATGATCTGTTAAAAATGAATTTCTCTACAAATATACAAACTGCAAATTCAATAAAGAAAGACTCATACATTTGATTGCATTAAACATAAGATACCTACTCGTCAAAAACAAAATGTTTAAAGAAAAGTCAGGCAATTAAGGAAAATATTTGTAACAAAGATAACTGCGAAAAGATTGATAGACATGATAAATAACCCTTATTACTTAATATGGGCTTCCCAGGTGGCACTAGTGGTAAAGAATCTGCCTGCCAATGCAGGAGATGACAGAGACGTGGGTTTGATTCCTGGGTTGGGAAGATCCCCTAGAGTAGGAAATGGCAAGCCACTCCAGTATTCTTGCCTAGGGAATCCCATGGACGGAGGAGCCTGGTGGGCGATAGTCCATGGGGTTGCAAAGAGTCGGACACGACTGAGCATGCATGCACGCATGATTTAATACAGAGAAAAACATGAATGAGTCGATAGAAAACTGGACTAACTATATGAATTACATTTCAAAGAAGACAAAATTCAAAACTTACATTAATAGACACTAATTTTCATTAGTAATCAAGTAATTGAAAATTAAAGCCATATGAAATGCAGTTTTATGCCTTTCAGATTTTAAAAGTTAAAAACCTGAGTGTTCCAAGTGTTTTTTAAGATGTGAAGTAATGAGAACGGTTATGAGAAAGCTACTTTAGAAAATTAATTTGGCATTATCTTGCAAATTTAAAAGTGCACATACCTCAGAATCCCACTCTAATGTCTATACCATAGAAATATTCTAGATTATGAGTGCCAAGAGACAAATACAGGATTGTTTGTTTAACTACTGTTTCCAACAGCCAGAGATGAGAAGCAACCCAAATAGACATCAGCAGGAGAATACTACATCTGAATGAAAAGAAAGAACTCTGGCAGCACTGATAAACGTGGATGATTTCAGATTCTTAATGTTCAGTGGAAAGACCAAGTCACAGACAAGTGCATACAGTATGTTGCTGTTTAGTGAAGGACAAAGAAGCCTGGTGTGCTGCAGTCCATGGGGTCGCAAAGAATCTGACACGACTTGGCAACTGAGAACAACAAATAAGTTCAAAAATGAAATTAAGCAATATGTTGTTAATGATACGTTCTGTGCGTGCAATTGTATAAGCCACTTAGCACCAATCCTCCCAAATAAAATTGAGAGCCATGTTTTCAGGAATCCTCTTCCCTACATGGGTCTGTGTTTGAGTTGGCTGAATGATATTTGGAAGGCAAAAATGAAACACTAGATAATTTGTCAAAGTGAGATATAGTGGTAAAGAGATATAGAGAAGTTTAGAGAGCCCTGGCTTGTCCCTGCTCTTCTGTTCTGTTCCTAATTCATCTTTCTGACTAATGCCCTTACCAATCAACAGCAGGCTCAAGCCCACGACCAAGTGCTTGGCTGCAGTGTCCCCTTAAGGGAACAGCTTTTGCAGAGATGGCCATTTCCACAGCAATATCCACTAAATAACTCCTGGTACCACCTTGGCAGTCACTTTTGTTTAGTTTCTCAGATATTACCACATTCTCTGTCTTGTTCACCCTCATTAGTTCAGGTGGATATAAGATCTAATCACTATCATAAATGGCTTTTTGTTATTGTATTACTTTGCTGGAGTTCCCATAAAAAATTACCAAACACTGGGTGGCTTCAACTGAGATGTTTTCTTAATGGTTCAGTCCATAACAACCATAATCTGGTGATGTTCCTGTTTTCCTGATATATCTTCACATCCAATAACACTACAGTAAGAGGAAATGAAATTGTAAACACACAAATAAGAATAGCAGTGACTATGGGAGAGAATATTTCCTTTAGCATCTCTTTAGCAAATCTGCATTTCCTGAGAGTTCTTTGCTCAAGAAAGCTGTTCAGTTAATATTCTTGTATGTGATCTTGAGAGCTTCATAGACCATTGCTGACTCATCACTTTTCTTTCCTTGCTATCTTCAAAACTGTCCTTTTATTCCCTTTCCTTACCTCTTTCACTTCAAAAATCTCTCAACTATAATATAGAACAGAAGTTGCAAAGTGGTGACCCTGGCTTACATCCTGGCTACAGATATATTTTGCTTATATAAATTTTTTAAAATTTTTATTTGGGTATAATTGATTTACAATGTTGTGTAAGTTTCAAGTATACAGCAAAGTGGATCTGTTATATATATCCACTGTTCTTTAGATTCTTTTCCCAGTTAGGTTATTACAGAGTATTGAGTAGAGGTCCCTGTGCTGTACAGTAGGTCCTTATTAATTATTTGTTTTATCTGAAGTAGTGTATATATGTCGATCTCAATCTCCCAATTTTTCTGTCCCTCCTTTTTCCCTGGTAACCATAAGTTTATTTTGTACATCTGTTAATTATTTTGGTTTTGTAGATAAGTTCGTTTGTAGCTTTTTTTTTTTTGATTCCACATATAAGCAATATCATATGATATTTGTCTTTCTCTGACTTACTTCACTAGTAAGACGATCTCTAGGTCCATCCATGTTGCTGCAAATGGCGTTATTTTGCTCTTTTTTATTTAAGTGCTTAATCATGTTGTGAATTAATTGCCAACACTTTAAAATTGGGAAATTTTACACAAAAATCTGGACTTCAATTTTGAATTTTTAAGTTGGAAGATCTAATAACATTGACCACATGCACCATCTTGTCTTACATTCAGCCAGTTTCCTTCACTTATTGTAACCATTTCTTCACTGTTGGCATTTGAGCTGGTGGCCACAATTTCTAATAAGAAAGTTAGCAGGTAAAACATTTTCCTCATTTTCAGTCTCCTTGACTCCAAAACACTCTACGTGTTCATTCTCTCCTGAGTCCTACTCTCATGAGAAAATACACTTGATTCTAGAAATTTAAGAAATGAATAATTTACAACCAACTAGTAGTCAGCTATCCCAGAGATATTTTCACTTTTAAAGAGGCACCCTAAGGAAAGGAAGACATTTCTGCTTTGCATCCCACTGCTCCTTGTGCTTTGCTTTTTATAACACTTAACACACTTGTCATTATTTGTTCACTGTTATTTTCTGCAGTAGACAATAAGTTCTATGAGGGCAGAAACTGTGTCTGTTTTTTTTCACTGCTGTACTAGCTTGATCTATGTCACTGAGTAAGCCCCAGAGAATTTTTTAAAAATAAAGGGATAAATGTGTATCTTATCCCTGATTTTCTTAGTGATCTTGATTTAAAGCCAGTCTGACATTTAGCTCTTTGCTGTCCAGATAAGCTTTATTTGATGGTAATACCACCAGAGGACAAATTCTATGGAGTTGGTCTTGTACTCTTAAGTAATCTACTGGTAACAGCCCTGGTCCAGGATTAAATAAGGAAATCTTCCACCAGATGACAGAAACTGTGCCTTTTAACAACCAGTGTGTGGGAGAAGCATACAAAATAAAAGGATTTCTTATGCCTTAGTGACCAGTCCAAGCCTTTTAAAAAAGTATGTGTGTGTGCATGTGTGTGAGAGAGAAAGAGAGAGAGTCACTGATTCTATCCTCTGTGTTACTAGATACCTAAACAAAACACATAGGGGAGAGAAAATCACCACCAAACTAGAGACTTAGGGAGTAAAACAATTTTCCAGAACGAGAGAGAAGATATAGAACAAGGCTTAGAAATATTAGAAGATTTGAATTTATAAGTTTGGCCTAAGTGCACTTTCAACTTGGACAATCTATTGATTTAGTGTCTCAATAAATTAAATTGAAATTGCATTTCTCATTTCAAAAAGTCTTTTTCCATTTGTCCAAACAAGCATGACTTTAAATATGTTTTATCCATTATAGGTTGGTGTAATGTAATTTACAGATTGGTCTCAGAGAGCAGGATTGGAATGGTGAAGTATTTTAAAGTATTTGAATATTTCATTTGAAACCAAAGATACTTTTCATACTCATCATTAGAGAAGCAATTCAGAGTATCTACTGAATTGGCTTTTCTCTCCCCGCCCCAGCTTTATTGAGGTGTAATTCACAAATAAAATTGTAAGATATTTAAAGTGTACAAGATTTGATATGCATATACACTGTGAAAGAATCCCCCAACCAGTTAATTAGCATATCCATCACCTCACATATTTAAACTCCCTTTTGTTGAGAACATTGAAGTTCTACTCTCTTAGCATATTGCAATTAAACAATACATTGTTATCAGCTGTAGTCTCCATGTCATACATTAGCTCTTCAGACCATATTCATTTTATGGCTGAAAGTTTGTATCATTTTACCAGTATTCCCCTATCCTCCAGCCCCTGGCAACCTCTTTCCATTTCATTATTTGACTTTTAGAAAAATTTTTTAGATTCCACATATAAGTAATACCATACACTATTTGTCATTGTCTGACTTATTTCACTTAGAATAGTGTCCTCCAGTTTCATTTATGTTGTTGGAAATGGCAGAATTTCTTCCTTTTTAAAGGCTGAATAATATTGCAGTGTGTGTATGTGTGTATATATGTGTATACGTATATATCTCACATTTTGTTGATACATTTTTTTTTTCATTGACAGGCATTTAGGCTGTTTCTATACCTTGACTATTATAAATTTTTGTTGTTGTTGTTGTTCAGCTGGTAAGTTGTGTCCAACTCTTTGTGACCCTATGGAGTGCAGCATGCCAGGTTCCTCTGTCCTCCGTTATCTCCTGGAGTTTGCGCAAATTCAGATCCCCTGAGGAAGGAAATGGCAACCCACTCCAGTATTCTTGCCTGGAGAATTCCGTGGACAGAGGAGCCTGGCGGGCTACAGTCTATGGGGTTGCAAAGAGTCAGACGTGACTGGCTTTTGTAAATAATGCTGCAACTAATATGGAAGTCCAGATATCTCTTTGAGATAATGGTTTCATTCCCTTTGGATATATAGCCAGAAGAGAGATTGCTGGATCTTATGGCAGTTCTTTTTTTGTAATCTCTTGAGGAACTCCCATACTGTTTCCCACAATGGCTATACCAGTTTATATTCTCACCAACGATATACAAAGCAAGCTATAGAATGAAAGAAAATATTTGCAAGCCGCATATTCAATCAAGGAGCTTCCCAGGTGGTGCTAGTGGTAAAGAACCTGTCTGCCAATGCAAGAGACGTAAGAGACGAGATGTGGGTTTGATCCATGGGTCGGGAAGATCCCCTGGAGGAGGAAATGGCAAACTGCTCCAGTATTCTTGCCTGGAGAATCCCGTGGATAGAGGAGACTGGTGAGCTACAAGTCCATACAATCACCAACAATCAGACACAACTGAAGCGGCTGAGCATGCACACACACACATACACAATATACAAAGAGCTCATTCAACTCAACAGTGATAAACTAAAGCCAAAATGACTTAAATTTTTAAAAGGGGAAAGGATCTGAATAGACAGTTCTAAAGAAGACATCTAAATGCTAACATGTACATGAGGAAGTTCTCACCATCACAGATCATCAGGGAAATGCCAATCAAAACCAGTGAGATATCATCTCACACCTGTTAGGAAAGCTATCATCAAAAACACAAGAAATATTAATAAGAAGTGTTGGTGAGGATGTGGAAAAATGGGAACCTTTGTACACTGAATTGCTTTTAGGATAACTCACAGGAACTAGCTTAATTATACATTTTGTCAGAGAAAACCCAATATAGCAGTAAAGAATAATGTATGAGCATGCCCTTTCTACTCATTAACACAGATATCAAGAAAATACCACATCAAAGGCTAGCTGAAGTTATTGTCCATGTTTTCCTCTCCAGGAAAATATTGGGCCTTTTATTTAAGTTTCAGTGCACACATACTTATTTTACATCATAATCTTTCTTACATAACAATTTTTTCTCATGAAAAAAAATCCTGGGTGGGTAAATGGACTCTGCTTCACAAATTGATTCTAGTAGTGCAGATCAGCAGGGAAGTTTTGTCATCCTCAATAAGTGTTTTTTAATATTATTACTCCAACCTTTAAATTTTCCAGTTAGTGGGAAGGAAACTGGGTAGTAACCCAAGGAGCAATCTTCATTTTTTAAAAATGACACTCAAATTGCACAGATCACTTCCATGCCCATCCCTTTGGGGAGAGCTTAGTCATTTAGTCACACCTAGCCATGAGGGATGCTGGGTAATATAGCTTAGCTAGGCAATCATGTCTCCAGCTACAGCTCAATTACTGTAGAAGATGTAGAAAATGAAATTTGATGGACAAGGAGCAGTCTTTGCACAGGGAATATTATAGAGCTGAGGCTCTAGACCTGTAATGGGTGAAACAATAAATATTTTAGTCTGCTTGCCTGTGACAAATTTTCCTATGACACATATCCTCTCTCTCCCTGCCCCCCCCCCCTTTTTTAAACAATCTTTTAAAATGTGACGGACATTCTTAGTTTGAGGGTCACACAAACTTAGTTTGTGAGCTTAGTTTGTAAGCTCACAGTGAATAACTCTCTGATCCCTATCCTAAGGTATAGCTGATTCAGTTGCTCAGTATCCTACTTGCTGTTAGATATTGGAGAAGTCATTGGACTTGTCTGAACTTCAGACTTCTTATTTGTCCTTCTCCAATGATTGGTTCATAAATATTTAACAACTGATTGGGAGGTTGTTAAGAATTTGTAGCGTTTGTTGTTTTGCATGGTGTTAATATTAATACTCCTATTATGACCAATTTCAAGCTAATAACACAACATCTCTGAACACCAATTTGGGAAAAAATGCACAAAATTGGCTCCTGCAAGTTGATGTAAATCAGTGCACTGGCATCATTCCGCTTACCTACTTTAGTGAATTGTTTTAAGGATCGAAGTGAAAAAATGTTTGAAAATGTAAAGTATCTGTGAAGCAAAAATGTGACAATTATTACATGAAGAAACTTATTACAAGATGGAAGAATCTTGTTAGAAAATTCTGTCTCCAGCTAAACCAAATTTAACACATTAAAACTTTGAACCACTGGTATGAACTGTGCTCTCCTGAGCCAAACAGAATAATTTTAATCTCTTTCACATGGCAGCCATTCAACAGCTGAAAGCAGCCATCCTATTTCCCCTAAGACTTCTATTTCCCTAGTACTAAACTTTAAGATTTACTTAAATGATGATACTATTTCAATTATTTGGATTAGATTCTGTAGACTCTGAGTAATTTTTAAATCCTCCTTTATCTGACAATAGGGAATTTTGGAGCAGATGCATTTATTATACCTGAATCACTCATGTACCCTCCCATCCAGAAAACAATGTGTAAACTTTTTACACATTTGAATATACTCTTTAAATAAGGTGCATGGAAAATAAATATTTAGTACATTGAATGGTGTCTCTTGGACTTCCATGGTAATTTCAGAGATGAGTCCTGACAGAAATAAATATTGAGTCTATATTTAATCAAAATCATAATATAAAATTCTGACATTCAGTTCAGGAAGCAATATGTCTTTGTCAGAGGCATTTTGTTTTTGGCAGTAGGTTGATCAAAAGGACAATCTGGCTGATTCATATCAATGTATGACAAAATAAATAAATAAATTAATTAATTAATTAAAAAAAAAAAGGACAATCTGCTGACAGGCTCTCTGGCACATTGATTCAAGGCAGATATTTAGTGCAACTATGAATCAAGGAGAAAGAATATATTAACCATTGTCCTAAAAATTGTGTATTAATCAAATGGGAAACTGTGCAACAGTTATCTTAGAATGTTCTGACCTGATTCACACCTGTACAGCACTGCAAACCAATCCCCTGCTCATGATTGAACTTCTTTGAAAGTTCTTATTGTCTCCCGGTGACTCTAAAGAGAAATCATTTTGTTTTGATGCACTGTGTTTAGAAACTGCAAGCCTTTTACCTCCACATGCCATTTCAGAATCCAAGCAGAGCCCGGAGGAGTCTCTGAGACAAGGAGATAGAACTGACAGTGTGGGGAGATCAAAGCAGCTAGACAAGATAGGATACCAAAGTGGAGAGAGCTACAAAGAGAGAAAACTCAAAAGGTCTCAAGGAAGCCCTTACTAGTATTTAGCTGAGAGTTGGTAAGTTTACGCATAAGAGGAAACTACCTGAGACTGGGAAAACAACTTTCCTAAAGGATTAGTGATAACAGTGCCCAATATTCAGATAAGTACAGGAATAGCTTGTTTCCTCCAAAAAGATGAGAAAACCTCATGATTCACGAGACCTGAGGTAGAATATCCATAAAGATCTTGTCTCAGTAATTGGGGATAATTAACCCTGAACTGAACACTTCTCTAGTTACACTTAGCAAAGCCTAACAGTAAGATCCAAAAGGATAAAATAGATTCCCAGTAAATTCTCCATGTCCCAGAAAAAGCTTGAGAATATTTATAGAAATACAAATTATTCAGCCCCTGATAAGACAAAATCTACAATGCCTGGGTTTCAAACAGGTATTACCAGGCATACAAAAAGGCAAGGAAATTTTAATGATAATGAGGAAAATAGTCAGTTAAAACCACTTCAGAACTGACACAGAAGTTAGAAATAACATAGACATGCAAAAAGTTATCTTAACTATTTTTAATATTTTCAAAAAATAAGATATGGAAGATATTTTTAAAGACCCAAATCAAACTTCCAGAAATAAAAATGACAAAGTATGAATGAAAAATATAAGGAAGAGATTAATGATTGATTAGATATTACAGAAGAATGGATTAGTAAACTAGAAGACATATTCAAAACAAAACACAGAAAAAAGAATTCCAAGTGATGAAAATGGCCTCAGCAAGATTAAGAACAACTTCGAGCAACCTAATATAGATGTAATTGGAGTCTCCAAAGGAAGAGAGGCACAAAAATAAATTTTCAAGAAATAATGTCCATAATAAGCATCTATATAGATTATTTTATAGGATCAACAACAAAGCTGATAGAAATAAGCTCAATATAAGTTGAAATAAAAACCAATACCATTTAAAATAGCATCAAGAATATGAAATACTTAGTGATAAACTTGTCAAAAGACTTGGAAAACCTTTACATTATAAACTATAAAATGTTGCTGAGGGAAATAAAGGAAGGCATAAATAAATGGAGAGATATAGTTTGTTCACTGGAAAACTTAGTATTCAATATCAATTCTCAAATTATATATTTAACATAATCCCAATCAAAATCTCATTCTTTTTTACTGAAAAGTGATGAACATGTTAAAATTTATATGAAAGTGCAAAGAAGCTGAAATAGCCAAACAACTTTGGAAAAGAACAAATTTTGAAAACTATACTACATAATTCCAAAACATATTGTACATAATTTCGAGACATTAATCAAAGCAATGTGGTGCTGATACAAATATAGACAAACAGGTCAATAGAAGATAACTAATTGTCCAGGAATAGATTCCCACGTATATTGACAGCTGATTTTTTTCACAGGGCAGATATCCTTCAATAGAGAAAGAACAGTTTGACAAAGAGCATTGGAAAATTAGATAGCCATTTATTTAATAAAAAGAACTTCAATTCATATCTCAAACCAAATTAAGCTGGTAAGGATCATAGACCTTAATGTAAACCCTAAAACTATACAAATTACAGAAGAATGCATAGGGGAAGTTTTTTGTGTGTGGCCTTGTATTAATACAAAGATTTTTGTTTTAGATTCAGCACCAATAAGGCATCCATGCTAAAAAACATTGATACATTTTACTTCATCGAAATTAAAAACTCTTGTCTCCAAAAAACACTGATAAGAAAATGAAAACACAAACTATGGACTAAGATAAAATATTTATGAATCATGTATTTGAAACAGGACTTATATCCAGACTACATTGTGTACTTTCAAAACTCAATAATGAGAAAACAATTTAATAATAGGTAAAATATTTTACAGACACTTCACACAAGAAACTTTTTTGAATAACAGATACATGAAAATTGATCAACGTCAGTAGTCATTTAGGAATGCATTAAAAGCAACCATGATGCAATACCATTACAAACATACTCAGTTCAGTTCAGTCACTCAGTCATGTCTGACTCTTTGTGACCCCATGAACTGCAGCATGCCTGTTCATCACCAACTCCTGGAGTTTACTCAAACTCATGCCTATTGAGTCGGTGATGCCATCCAACCATCTCATCCTTTGTCGTCCCCTTCTCCTCCTGCCTTCAATCTTTCCCAGCATCAGGGTCTTTTCAAATGAGTCAGCTTTTCGTGTCAGGTGGCCAAAGTATTGGAGTTTCAGCTTCAACATCAGTCCTTCCAATGAACACTCAGGACTGATCTCCTTTAGGATGGACTGGTTGGATCTCTTTGCAGTCCAAGGGACTCTCAAGAGTTTTCTCCAATACCACAGTTCAAAAGCATCGATTCTTCGGCACTCAGCTTTCTTTATAGTCCAACTCTCACATCCATACATGACTGCTGGTAAAACCATAGCCTTGACTAGATAGACCTTTGTTGACAAAGTAATGTCTCTGCTTTTTAATATGCTGTCTAGGTTGGTCATAACTTTCCTCCCAAGGAGTATGTGTCTTTTAATTTCATGGTTACAGTTGCCATCTGCAGTGATTTTGGAGCCCCCCCAAAATAAAGTCGGAGAAGGCAATGGCAACCCACTCCAGTACTCTTGCCTGAAAAACCCCATGGACGGAGGAGCCTGGTAGGCTGCAGTCCATGAGGTCGCTAAGAGTTGGACACGACTGAGCAACTTCACTTTCACTTTTCACTTTCATGCATTGGAGAAGAAAATGGCAACCCATTCCAGTGTTCTTGCCTGGAGAATCCCAGGGATGGGGGAGCCTGGTGGGCTGCCATCTCTGGGGTTGCACAGAGTCGGACATGACTGAAGCAACTTAGCAGCAGCAGCAGCAGCAAAATAAAATCTGCCACTGTTTCCACTATTTCCCCATCTATTTGCCATGAAGTGATGGGACTGGATGAACCTCTGGAGGAATAGTAAAATTTGTAATATTTTGACTTAGACTGGGCTTCCCAGGTGGCACTAATGGCAAAGAACCCACCTGCCAGTGCAGATGATGTAAGAGACACAAGTTCGAGCCCTGGGTTGGGAAGATCCCCTGGAGAAGGGAATGGCAACCCACTCCAGTATTCTTGCCTGGAGAATCCCATGGACAGAGAGTCTGGCAAGTTACCGTCCATAGAGTAGACTTAGACTACACCAAACATCTCTCCCCAGATCAATGGCAACCTTGAAAAAAGCAGCCTCCCATTCATAGTTCCATAGTTGCTGTGAAAACCAGCAGCCTTGTAACTATGAAGGAGGCTGACTTGATTTGGAGTCCCTTGAAAAGCCTCATCCATAGAGAACTGGCCATCTCACATCTCCTTGCCTGGGTTTCCCTGGTGGCTCATATGGTAAAGAATTTGCCTGCAATGCAGGAGACTTGGGTTCGATCCCTGGGTCTGGAAGATCCCCTGAGAAAGGAGTGGCAACCCACTCCAGTATTCTCACCTGGAGAATTCCATGGACAGAAGCTACAGTCCATGGGGTGGCAAAGAGTTGGACATAACTGAGTGACTAACGCTTTCATACTTTTCACTTTACATTTCCTTGGAAAAGTCCCAATCACAGGGCCTTGTCAGTATTTGAGCTGACTCAGTGATCACTTCTTGGGAAAAGCCTTATCATTGGGGTTTGGCAAAAACAACCATGGGCAATTATGTAACACTGCACCTGGGACAAGCAAAAGACTGACCAGAGCCCTCAAAAGGAATCTGAGGAATGACACGTCCATAAAGACTTTTGAAAATCTTAGATGCATTCTGGAAAGCTAAAGGGCCGCATACATGTGCAGGTTTGGACACCTGTCTTAGAAAGAGCTGAGAAGACCCTAAGCCCTCACCTCTGGCTGACCTTGAGGCCCTGCCAAGTAAATACTGTTTATTCAAAGCTTATTATAGCAACAGAGTCAGCTACCATCACTTGTGTTTTGATAGAAATTCAAAGTCAGACAGAGAAGTGGGACAGCTTTAGAGTAGAAAAAAGGAAGGCTCCAGTAATGCCCTGATTGAAGGCTGTTGAAATGGAGAAGCTGGAGGCTGGGCATCATACGTGATTGCTTAGGAGTGCTTATTTGGCTTTTTCTGGTTGGTTTTAAGTTGCAAGTTGGGGCAAAAATTAGAGGAGCTATCAGTTATTAATCAAATCCTGGCTGTTTGGGCCCAATTATTACAGGAGCTATTATTTGGCTTCTTGAACTGGTAGCTAGAGATTGTGGCCTGACTTCCTACAGGTCTGACATTTAGATAGCGTGCTGGCTTCTGGGCTGATTAGTGTAGATGATGGGTTGGTTTCTTGGGCTGGTTGCTGCAACTGTGGATCAGAATTCTATTTTTAAACATTGGCTGTTGTCCATCTGTATAATCAGGCTCTCATATTTTAGTGAAAAGTCTTAATATTTTGTAAATGTTTAATATTTAGTAACTAAACATGTAATGTACTTAAAGAAGTGGGGGGAAGAAGAATGAAATTAAGGAACAATTACTGGTTAAAAATATAACTTGAGGTTATACTATGCAGCTTCCCAAGTGGCGCAGTGGTAAAGAATCTGCCTGCAGTGGAGGAGATGCAGGAGACATGGTTTGATCCCTGGGTCAGGAAGATCCCCTGAAGGAGGAAATGGCAACCCACTCCAGTATTCTTGCCTGGGAAATCTCATGGACAGAGGAGCCTGAAGGGCTATAGTCCATGGTGTCGCAAAGAGTCAGACACAATCAAGTATGCGCACACACACATATATGTACCCTTATCTACTGAGCATGCACACGCACACATGTAGAGAAAATAAGCAAATCCCTGAGCCCGAATGAGCTTTTAAAGACAGAAACAGATTGGTTAAAAGACAGTTTTGTAGCTAAGGTCAGAGATTCTTGAAAGGGGCTCCCTAGTCCTTTCAAATTGTAGAAGAAGACCAAAGCATTTGTTTGGATGTTGAATCTAAAAATCTCAGTTATTAAGTGGAAGTATGTATCACACAGAAGACTAATTCCATAGAGAGAAGTATGTTGGTAGAAAGGAATGAGAATCAGAAAGTAGAATTAAAAGAGAGAGAGAGGATGGGGGGTAGGGAACAGAGACACAGAGAGAACAGCAAGAGAGTAAGAGAGATAGCTCAAAGACGACAAATAAGAATACCAGAACACACAAGAAAAATAAGAGTTGGAGGGAACAAGCATAAGCAACTATGGTTGGAATTTATACAATTGTCTCCAGCAAATTCCATCTTGAAAGTAGGCTCATTCACAAAATTCTTTGCTTTGGAAAAAAAGTGGATTAGAAAAGGTTTCTTTGGTATAGAAGGCACACAGGGTATTTTCCTCCTAAAATGAACTTGATTTTCATGGAAGGAGCAACTTGTACAGATATTGACATTGCAGGCAACTGCCTAGAAGGAACTCTGATTGCCAAGAGTACAGTGATTTGATTCTGCTAGGGGTTAGAGAGGCCATGTGCCTTTACATTGGAGGTAAGGCTCTCCTATGTTTGGTAGAAGGATGGGCTAAAGAAAACAATCTATTTGTAAGGGGGATCTTGCCAAAAAACATAAAGAATCATAGCAGAGAAGAACTCAGATTTTCTTTCTTCTTTCTTTCCTTTTTTTTTTTTTCATTTTGTTCTACTCCCAGGAGGAATCTCTTCTCAGACAACCCATCTGTAAAATGTAATTTAAATAAATGGATCTGTCCTAAAGTTACATGAATTCCAAAGAAAATAAACCATCTGAAATTCTTATTCCTATAATTCAACATCTGTTGTTTTTCTTTTCACTTTTTCTCAAATACAGGAAAAATTTCACTCCTGGGCTGAATGGAACATTTCATACCAAATTTTTATAGAAAGATGTTTTAATACTTGAGTGATTGGACTATAAAATGAGAAATTCTAAATTAATTTGGGATGATGCTAAAATGTATCACTTCATTTCTCTCATCTTTTCTGGGAAAAAAGTTTTAATCACCTTGCCTTCCGTATTCCATAGTCCTCCTTCTTTAGCATTCCCAAAAATGTTTAGCTTGGCTACTGAAATGTGAGGTTAAATTTATGGGCCTTGCTTGATTGCTAATCTCCATTTGGAATGCAAATTTAAGTATGGATATGACAGCTGGGGCCAAGAGGTTAGGAGGGATGGCAGGGAAAAAAGGAGAGTGGAATATATTCTGGGTAAAATATATGATCTTTCAGAAAGATGATAGAAAATTGTCCCTCAAATTCCTACTGCATGTATTTTAATATGACATATTTGGTATTTTAAAAATATATTGTTTGGTATTGTAGCTACAATTGTGTATTTTGCTAATCTCTCTACCAGTCAACAAAGTCCAAGAAAAAGGGATCTCATACATTGTACCTATAACATTGTTCAGCATGAAAAAAGAAGTTCAGGAAATGTTCAATGAATACATAGAGAAGGAAGAAAGCAAAGAAGAAAATGAAAAAAAGGAGGCAGAAAGAGAAGGCAGAATGTAGGTAGGGAGGCTATGCAAGGAAATGGCAGCTATCCCCATATGGAAATAGAATGCTTTATATAATATGAATGTTCGCCAAATAAAAGCATAAATTGAAGATGTAAGATGAAATTATTTCACTTTCCTAGACTTTTTTTGGTCTCCCACTTCTGCCATTTTTGTCATTCAACAAACAGGCAAACATGTAATCAAAGAACACAATGAACAGATAGTGGCAAACTATCAATCCCTTTTAACATCAGTAACTTTGTGTTATGGAATTGCTTTTAATGTAATGATCATTAGCTTAAGTTGCACTTTCCCTCCTGTCTGCTTCAGCCCACACTGAACTCCTTCTACTTCGATAGTCTTTAAAACTTTATACTGTATAGTGATATAAAGCTTGCACTCCATTTTATGCCACTATGTTCAATCTAGCTAAATATATTGTAAACCTCCAGAGGGATTGGGTAAGACCGCATTCCTGAGTTTCTTCATATCGCCTAGCATGACACTTTGCTTTCAGTAGTTACTCAGTAGATAGGTTTGTTAATTAAAATAATATGGAATGGAACTTCTGGTTCTGCTAAAGTGAAGTACCCCTTTTCCTCCCATGTCCTCCATCTTTCTATTAAAAATTCTGATGTAGCACAATAAATATCACAGGGAGATCCTGAAAGGTGAAAAAGTGGATGGGCTGCTTAGTGGTATTGGGGTTTAAGGAATGATATGGTTGTTAGTTCTCTGGGTTTCCTTATTGGCTACCATATATTGAGGAAAAGGTGCCATAGAATCCTCCAACCTGGAACTGCCACCAGGCAGAGACAAAAAACGTTCCAAGAAACACCTGTTTCTCTTAGCAAAAGGACCGGAAAACATGGCCTGATAACAGAAAAGTTTTGGAATGCTCACAGTTCTCCAGCCAAATACCAACAGAAAACTCACACACTACTCCCCAGTGATTTCACCAGGGTTGAGTGGGTAGTCGTGATTTTCCACCCTATTCCCAACCCTGACAGAAGTAGGTAGCAGCCTTTTCATTCTCCAACCAGTGTAATTGCAGAAACAGCCGTGGAGCTAAACTTCCATCTCCTGCCTGGCAGAAGATAGCAGGGCTCTAATTCCCAAGTCACATAAGTTTCAACAGAGTACAGCAGTGAGAAGAGCCTTCACTCCCAATAGGCAAAAAAAGACTAAATGAGGTAATGTGAAGTGGGATAACCACCGCTGTACTTCACCCCATCCTCTCTCATATCAGCAGGGCACAGAAGCAAGCTGAGCCTCTACTCCCAACTGGAATCAGTAAGACTAAACAAGAAAGGAGACATTAAGAGAGATCTCAACCCCCTCACCATTCCCATGTCAGCCAAGCCCAGGGAGGAACTGAGCCTCCATACCTACCAGATATCACCAAGGCACAATGAAGTGGTTCGAGGCAGGAGAGTTGAAACTCTGTCCCTACCTCCCCACCCCCATGTCACAACCCCCATTTTCAGCAAGGTCCCATGGGAAACTGAGCTTACACCTTCACTCTGAGGCAAGGACAGTGTAAATTGATGGTCCACTTTCCTAGGGTTTAGCGGGGAGCTGAGTTTCCACTTGTTTTCAATCCAGAAATGTGAATCAGTGATCTACTTTTCCCAAGGCGGTATTGCAGGGCCAAGTAGGAAACTGAACATATACATTCACTTGGCCCTCAGCTACACCTCTACAAAGTGACTGCCTGCTAAAAAGGATATAAAATCAAATAAATAAGATCGAGTGTCTCATAATATAATACACAAAATATCCAAGATACAATAAAAAATCACATGCAATACATCCCTTAACTCAGACTGGGCAATTGCCTGCTTCTCCCTGGAGTGGAGGGCTGAGGAAGAATTGGCAAAGATTCCCAGAATCTCTGACTGGGCTGACTGGTGAAGAATTTCTCCTCTGTGAGTCCAGGTGCAAAGTCTACTTAACTACTGTGCAGACATCAACACAGAGAATCAGGGAAAATAATCAGGCAAAGTTGTCCCCAAAAAAAAGGCTGTGGAAGGAGATGGGACATAGCATGGTACTGGGAAGGTTAGCTTTGGGTTAGGGAAGAGACAATGATCCCTCTACAGTTTGAAGAAAGCACAATAGAATATACAGGGTATAAAAAGTGGCATCCAGACCTCTGTTGGAAATTGAAACTCTTCCTTAATGAATATTTTTCTATGATAGGTCAGAGTTAAAGTCCTCTACTGAGAAGAGAAGGGATAGTCGATAGGAAGATGAAAGAAAGTGACAAAGGTTATAATAATTGTGTGGATTAACTAAAAGAGAAACTGATTAAACAAACATAAGGAGCTTGACGGGGCTTCCTACGTGGCGCTAGTGGTAAAGAATCTGCCTGTCAACACAGGAGACATAAGGGACTGCGGGTTTGATCCCTGGATGGGGAGGATCCCCTGGAGAAGGGCATGGCAACCCACTCCAGTATTCTTGCCTGGAGAATGCCACAGACAGAGGAACCTGGTGGGGTACAGTCCATAGTGTCACAAAGAGTCAGACACGACTGAAGCAACTTAGCACACATGCAGGAAGGAGATTGACAAGCATCTCTGATGTTTCAGCTACTATTGACAATAATATTTTACAGCATAACTAATCTAGACATTTGCATAGCCATCAACAAGAAAGCTTCAATGTAGGAGCAAAGAGAGCTATTTCTAAAACTGTTCCAAATTTAGTGATCTGTAATGTAGGAATGATAAAAAGGAAAAGATGATAAAGAACTAAGTGTGCAAGTCAGAAAATACTTCAGTGATTGACCATTGGACGCAGGCTGGGAAAGAGTATATACATTGAGTTCAGAGCTGATGAACTAGGAGAAAGTGGAAGAATAATTTGACAGAAAATCACAATAGTTTCAAAGAGCAGGTGTAATAGAAGAAAATGAGCTGGAAAAATAGAAGGTTGTGGTCAGTTAGGTAGGATCAGAAGTCTTAATGTAGCCATGGGAATGAAATCCAGTACATGTGAATGTTTGGAGAGTCAAGAGTGTATAAGTTATTTTATGGATTTTAAAGTCATCCAAGAAAATGAAAGAATTAATAATGGAAAAGGAAGTTGGTAAATGAGAAAGAATATTCATTAGATTGACAGATCATCATTATATTCTGGCAAACATTAATGTAGCTGTTATTAATACAGGGCTGTTCACACTCCAGTTCAGTTCAGTTCAGTTCAGTCACTCAGTCGTGTCTGACTTTGTGACCCCATGAATCGCAGCACACCAGGCCTCCCTGTCCATCACCAACTCCCGGAGCACACTACTTGACATATATTATGCTATATAATCCGCACAACCTCCCTTTTAGGAAGATATTATTGATACTTTACAGATGAGAAAACTGAGACACAGGGATATTAAGTAACTTGCCAAACTGCACTGTTAAAATAGGTAAAAGAACTGGGATTGAAGAATGGTTTGGTTCCAGAGTCCGTATTCTTTACTACTACACCATGGTATGTGGACATTGGATTAAGACAGAGGTGGAATAAATAGGTTACTAACAATATAAGACTTGAAGCCTGTGGGCCACGAGATTAATAGCATCTGTTTGAGAAGGCTGAAAGTAAAATTGTGTTCTTTGAAAAGATCTCTGTTTCAACGAAGGCAAGGAATTTGGATCAGAGAAGACTGTTTCCATTGGATACTCTCCATTCCCTTATATGCCAAGAGATTGTTTCTGCAAGTAGCTGTAACTCGGCATTAAGACTTTCCATGGCTAGGAACAAACATTTTGGGAAGCCAGATAATACACCCTGCCCACTAAAGATGCCCATGTCTTAATTCTCAGAACCTGTGAATGTAGTAGGTAACACAAAGAAGGAAAAATAAGACTAAATTTGAGGTGCGACGATTACCCTGGATTATCTGGGTAAGGTAACCACATAGGAGTTCTTATAAATGGAACAGTGAATCAGAAGAGAGAGAAACAAAGACATGGAGGCATGAAAAGTACTTAGCCCAACACTGATGGTTTTAAACGTGGAAAAAATGCACTCTTGGAGAAGACTGGACTGCAAGTAGATCCAACCAGTCCATCCTAGAGGAGATCAGTCCTGAATATTCATTGGAAGGACTGATGTTGAAGCTGAAACTCCAATACTTTGGCCACCTGATGCAAAGAACTGACTCATTTGAAAAGACCCTGATGCTGGAAAAGATTGAAGGCAGGAGGAGAAGGGGTATGAGGATGAGATGGTTGGATGGCATCACCAACTCAATGGACATGAGTTTGAGTAAACTCCAGGAGTTGGTAATGGACAGGGAGGCCTGGCATGCTGCAGTCCATGGGGTCACAAAGAGTCAGACATGACTGAACAACTGAACTGAAATGATTGAAAGTGCACTCTGAGGTATGGAAAACCTTTAGATCTGAATAATGAAAGCAGTGAAAGGAAATGTTCTCCGGAGCTCCAGAAGGAAATGCAGCCAAGCTAACATTTTGCTTTTAGCTCACTGAAACCCACTGTGGGCTTCTGAGCTATAGAATCATAAGATGATTAATAACAACCACAATATAATAATAATAATAATAATAGCAATAATAAATTTGTATTGTTTTAAACTGCTAAACTGCTAAATTTGTGGTGATCGTTAAATTAGCCATGGAAAGCTAAAAGAGCCCGAAGCCAGTGGTGGACATTAATTGGAAGATGAACAGCCCAGCTTCCTCTCCCTTGAGTGGAACATCTCTGGGTTGTTCCCAGAGATCTCTAGAAAGACTAAGCACCAGTTACCCACACCCTGACCTGCTAATTAAAACAGTGTATTGACTTTCTTCTTTCTCCTGTCTCACATCTCTTCTCCTTTACTGTTACTTCCTGGGATCACTTCTCTAATAAACTACTGGCACACTAATCCATGAGACTACTTCTGGGGATCCCAAACTAGGACAGAGATTTCTTTAAAAATTCTATGAAATTCAAGAGGATTTAAGGGACCTTTTTTCTTATGAAGTGAGAATTTCCAATAGAATGCATCTGTAAGGAGGACTGCAGAGAGACAATGAGTCATAGTTCTAGGACATTCAGAATAATGTGAGTTTTGATCAAATTTTTCAGGCATATAGATAGTGCTTATTCATTTATTAAAACATAATTATTCAAATGGTATTAGTTTCTTAAGTATATTAATATAATTTTGTCTCATCTGTTAAACATCACTGAAAAGGTCATAATGTAATTTTCTTAAAAATAAATTTAGTTTTAATTAATCTATTCTTTTGAACTTTGCAAACTGTAATAGGAAGTGAATTGTGTTATTATTAATACTTCAATTAACTATCTTTCTAACTTCTATTTAATTATATAATCTTTAATTTAGGATAGTATCTTCAAGTTGAAAATATATAGACATCTTATATTTTAGTTGAAAAACAAAAGATTATGTTCATCCATTTTGTACCATGCAATTAGGCTTCTCAGGTGGGTCAGTGTTAAAGAATCTGGATGCCAATGTAGGAGACTCGGATTCAATCCCTGTGTTGGGAATATTCCCTGGAGAAGGAAATGGCAACAGACTCCAATATTCTTGCCTGGAAAATCCCATGGGCTGAGGGCTACAGTCCATGGGGTCACGAAGAGTCAGATATCAACTGAGCACACACACATGCACCATGCAGTTATTGTTTTTGATTTATATCAGCAATCACATTCTAATAAGTTCAATCAATAAGTTAATTTTACCACTCCACAAGCCATCTAAAAGCTTGGGTTTAAATATGAAAATCAAGTTACCTTATCTGTGTAGGGGAGCAAAATTTGCCACCCCAACATTTCTTTGGCATGTGCATTATTTTGAGCTGAAAACAATCAAGGTCCAGAAGATCTGGAAGAACCTTTGGCCTTCCCCCTAACTGCCTAAAAGAATGTTGAAAAATTTAGGCAAACTTTTCCCTTCTACAGAATTAACACAAAAGAGATTAGCTGTGTACAATAAAAGACAGTATTTAAATCTCTGGAATAAACTTTTTCTGTCTCAAAGAAAGGTGAAACTGACCTGAACTTCAAAGAATGTGTAAGATTTGAATGAGGAAGAAAAGGAAGAAGAAACAATGCATTTTAAGGGGTTAGTTTAGTTCTGCAGAGTACTAACTTCAGGGTGTGTGAAATAGAACTCAGAAAATGTTTGTAGGATGTGTATTACAAGGGGAGGCAGAATAGAGGGACATGGCTCAAAAATACTACCCAACTAAAAATTTTCCTGATGGTTCACACTATTTGCAGCTGCTTTACAACTATTTAAACTCTAGGTGTCTTCTTTTCTTTTCTTTTTTAATGTAGATCTGCGATCTGTATCATAATGTAACCAGCCCTATGATCTATCTTGGGATGATTTATGCTACCATCTTATTCTGGGATTATTTTTTAGCATAACTGGAAATAAAATTATAAAATTAGGGAAAATATATTATTAATGCCCTAATCTTTTCTTTCACCCACTTCGTCAATCCCCTTACTCCACCCTACATACCATAACCTCTTCCTGGTACTCTCATGTTGATGGTGGTGGTGGTGGTGGTGGTTTAATCACTAAGTCGTATCTGACCCTTGCAGCCCCACAGACTGTAGCCCTCCAGGCACCTCTGTCCATGGGATTTCCTAGGCAAGAATACTGGAGAGGGTTGCCATTTCCTTCTCCAACTTTCATGTTGCCCAACCCATATTTCATGTCAAATAAAACGTATTAAACCACTCACAACTAGGAATAATTATGGGCTTCCCTGGTGGCTCAGCTGGTAAAGAATCCGCCTGCAATGTGGGAGACCTGGGTTCCATCCCTGGGTTGGGAAGATGTCCTGTAAAAGGGAACGGCTAACCACTCCAGTATTCTGACCTGGAAAATTCCGTGGACTGTATAGTACATGGGGTTGCAAAGAGTCGGATATGACTGAGTGACTTTCACTCACTCCTTTCATTTTTAGAAAGATTTTTATGTAAGTGACAGGATAACATTCAATACTGAATTGCTAGTGTGGATTTTTTTTTTTCTGCACTGCTAGGTGGAGACTATTTTGGGTGAATTGCATGAATCACACCATGTGTGTAATTAATTATTGACTCTATCTACCTTTGAGGAGAGCCCTGTTCATGCAAATTCAGAGTTGTGACTTGTTCCATCATGCAAATAACAAGATTTTTTCTCTTTTTTTAATCTCCTATGCTAATCTTAGAATATGAAATTTATCCATGGCTAAATTTTAATATTTTAATGTAAAAAATCATGAGACCTCAAATGTGGGCCTTTTTACCAATTTCTTTACTTGTACCAAAAGGCAAACACTCAGAGTGTCCTCAGGATTACCAGTTGTGCTTCTAAATAATCAGCTTATCTGTGTCTAGTTTTATGCAAATTTCTATTAACAAAAGAATTTGTGTTTGTGTATCCTGGTTTTGTGATGCTTAAACATGCAAATGAATTTTCTGTTTACATATAACAATTCCACTGATGCCTTTTAGAATTCAAAAGAAAAAAAAAATCACATAGCACACTCTACATGAAACTGGATCAAATATATAGAAAAGAGGGAACAAAGGCAAAACCAAGTGACCCTGCTAGAAGACAATAGCTGCCCTAAAATGAATTTCTGCTTCCTTAAGCAGATTAGAGCACAAATAAATGTTTATTATATAGAAATGATATGGAATGTATTTAGTTAAAAAGGCAGAATCCCCATGAGCCAGAATGACCAGAAGATTCTGAGTTTTTGACCTCTACTGCAAATCTATTTGACTCTTATCAGTAGGAATGCAGAAATTCTGGACTAAACTCTTTGGATGACATTTTACATTTTTATTAATTATTAAGTCATAACTAAAAAGTAAATACTACTACAAGGCTAATTATGAAATTTTCTACCAATATTGTCTATTGGAATGCTTAGATGACATTTGGGGTATAAATCTAGTGATTAAATTAGATTCACAACTGAGCCATAATTTGAGAATAATTTCACATCCTTCCTGTTACAATTTTCATTTCCCTAAGTTCCTTTTGTTCTCCTTTTTTAAAAATGCATGTAGTGTGTAGTAGTGTTAGTCGCTCAGTTGTGTCCGACTCTTTGCAACCCCATGTGCTGTAGCCCACCAGGCTCCTCTGTCCACGGGATTTCCTAAGCAAGAATACTGGAGTGGGTAGCCATTCCCTTCTCCTAGGGGTCTTTGCAACCCAGGGATCAAATCAGAGTCATAAACTATTATAAATTGTTGATAGTCTTATTATTTTATTTATTTATTTTTAAAATTTGTATTGGAGTATAGTTGATTTACAACCTTGTGTTAGTTTTAAGTGTATAACAAAGTGACTCACTTATACATATACATATGTCTACTCTTTTTTAGATTATTTTTCCATATAGGTGATTACAGAATATTGAGCAGAGTTCCCTGTGCTATACAGTAGGTCCTTATTAGTTATCTATTTTATACATAGTAGTGTGTATATGTTGATTTCAATCTCCTAACTTATCCCTCCCTCTTCTTTCCCTTTCGGTAACCATAAGTTTGTTTTCTACATCTGTGACTCTACTCGTGTTTTGCAAATAAGTTCATTTGTACCATTTTTTAAAGATTCCACATACAAACAATATCATATGATATTTGTCTTTCTCTGTCTGACTTACTTCACTTAGTATGTTAATCTCTAGGTCCATTCATGTTGCTGCAAAAGGCATTATTTTATTCATTTTATGGTTGAATAATATTCCATTTTATATATGTATGACTTCTTTTTTATCCATTCATCTCTCAGTGTACATTCTTTAAACATTTTATTGGGATATAATTGATTTACAATGTTGCACAGCAAAGGAAACTATAAGCACAATGAAAAGAAAACCCTCAGAATGGGAGAAAATATTTGCAAATGAAGCAACTAACAAGGGACTGATCTCCAAAATATACAAACAACCCATGTAGCTCAAAATAGAAAGAGCAAACAACCCAATAAAATAATGGGCAGAAGATATAAAGACATTTCTTCAAAGAAGACATCAGTTCAGTTCAGTTCAGTCACTCTTTGTGTCCGACTCTTTGCGACCCCATGAATCGCAGCACGCCAGGCCTCCCTGTCCATCACCAACTCCCGGAGTCTACTCAAACCCATGTCCATTGAGTCGGTGATGCCATCCAACTGTCTCATCCTTTGTCGTCCCCTTCTCCTCCTGCTCCCAATCCCTTCCAGCAACAGGGTCTTTTCCAATGAGTCAACTCTTCGAATGAGGTGGCCAAAGTACTGGAGTTTCAGCTTCAGCATCAGTGCTTCCAGTGAACACCCAGGACCTTTAGGATGGACTGGTTGGATCCCCTTGCAGTACATACAGATGGTTAAAAAGCACATGAAAAGATGTTCAACATCACTAATTACTAGAGAATTGCAAATCAAAACTATAATGAGTTATCACTTCACACCAGTCAGAATGGTCATCATCAAAACGTCTAACAGAGAGGGAGGTGGTCTGTCCTCCAAATGGAGCCTGTGCTGAAGCAGGACAGCAGCAGATTGGAGCCCAAGAACTGCAGGGAAGAGGGTGGGGGTGGGAGTGGGGAACCCACTGCCCAGCGGCATGGAGGAGTGACCCCAGCTACCTGAGCAATCAGTTGGCCACATTCTCTACAGGTTTGGGGGCTTGAGGTTGATGTGGTAAACTCTGTCCAGTTTTCAAACCACACAGGCTACTCACATTGGAAGGGCCAAGTGCCAAACCCAGACCAGCTCCATGATCTGTCTAGGAGCTGAAGCTGAACAACGCCAGTCAGGATGAATACATTCTCAGGGGCTACAGGCGAGACAAGTCCTTCCTGACCATGGTGGTGGACATCCTGAGGGAGCTTTAGCAGCAGAACTCCAGGCTCATGTACATGTGCGACTTCGTGATGGGAGACCAGCATAATGGAGAAGGCGCCATGTACATCCCCAGAGGACCTCCTTCCCGTTTACAGAGAGAAGGTGGTGCCAGTTGCAGACACCATCACCCTCAACCAGTTTGAGGCTGAGTTGCTGACGAGGAGAAAGATCCACAGCCAGGAAGAAGTCTTAGAGGTGATGGACAAGTTATACTCCATGGGGCCCGACATGGTGGTCATCACCAGCTCCGACCTGCTGTCCCTGAGGGGCACTGACTACCTGATGGCGCTGGGGAGCCAGAGGACACGGACCCCTGACGGCTCCACGGTGACACAGCGCATCCCCAGGGAGATGCACAAAGTGGACGCCACCTTCATCGGCACTGGGGACAGCTTTGCCGCCATGCTCTTGGCGTGGATGCACAAGCACCCCAACAACCTCAAGGTGGCCTGTGAGAAGACCCTGTCAGCTACACACCATGTTCTGCAGCGGACCCGCCTCCATAACACCGGGTGTTAGGTGTCTCCGTTTCCATCCTTGTGAAAAATGTAACATCTGCCTTCGAGCTGTGACTGAAACGTGACACTCCACAGTCACTTTGGTGGGGACCTTCCCAGAACCCCCAAAATCTGCACATCTCAGTGTGTCAAGGGACTGGCTTGTAATTTCCCGGGCCATGGGACAGAGGCTGCTGCAAGGCCAAGGGCACCTGTGGGAAAACCACCGCAGCCAGCTTCTTTTGGAAAACTCATCAGGTTTATGGTAGAATGGGTCATGAGCTGTGTGTTTGCCGCCCACTCCTGGTGACAAATGTGTCAAGTCACTAGGTCAGTGTGCAGGTAGAGTGTGCAGAGGTGGGTTCTTCCCCCACCCCTCGCTAGTGTCTATAACCCCACCCGCCAGTTATCTCACCCCCGTGCCCTGCAGCTCTGTGTCCTGTGTCAGCCAGGTGGGGCGTCCCAAAGCCTCCACAGCTTTGACCGTCCCCACAGTGGGTGGAGGACACGGCAGAGACCTTGACACCAGTCCAGGTGTCCACTGCTGGGGTGACCTTCTTGGCCCCACTTTGCCTGGAATTTTGAGGAACCCCCACCAGGCGTGGATACAGGCAGGATTGCCCC
Source organism: Cervus elaphus (assembly GCF_910594005.1). Lineage (NCBI taxonomy): Eukaryota > Metazoa > Chordata > Mammalia > Artiodactyla > Cervidae > Cervus > Cervus elaphus. The sequence continues at coordinate 39,910,799 of NC_057848.1, read as the reverse complement.
TGCTTATTACCCACCCCCAACTCTGGGAGCCGCAGGGGTTCACATCTGTTGAAAGTCACAGCCTGGAGGGAAGCAGGGAAATAGCTGGATGTGGGGGCCCAGATGGGGATCCCTGGGAAGCAGGCTGTCCTAGGGTAGCCCTTCCCCCCACCCCACTCTCCCCAGTCCCAGCCCCACAGACACCCTCCTGAGGCCAGGCCCACATCTCAAGGGCTTTCACCTCCTCAGTGCTGCCTTCAACCCTGTGCTGAAAATGCCCCCAAATGAAGGCAGGCGGGTCCCCACTGGACTCCTGGACTCTCTCTTGTCTTTCTTCCCAACCCTGCTCATGTTCTGAATATTGCAATTTAACTCTCTGGCATTAGTTCCTGCACACAGGGTCAGGGGTCCTCAGCTCCCTGCAGTGGCCAACAGGTCAGGGCTTGTGTCCCTGTCATGTTTCCTGGTCCCTGCAGGGCCCACTGGCCTGGGAGGAGGAGGAGGAAGCCCTGGGGGGTGGGGTACAGTCTCCCAGCAAAGTGGCCAGGGGCCAGCCATAGTCTCCCAGGGCCCTGGGCCTCCACAGAGTCTTCCATGGAAAATTGTCACTGCCAAATAGAGTGGGGATGAGGCCACATTGCCAACCAGTGGAAATCTTTTCTTTCTTCTGTTTCCCCCCCACCTTTTTTTTAACTTATGGAGAGTAAGTGTAAGACTAGGGCAAGAAACTGATGGGGTCTCTCAATGAGATGGTGAAAACCTGCCCTGAAAATATGGTGTTGGGGGTAGCGGCTTGTTCTGTGTGCACTGTGAACTTGAAGAAAAATATGCTTGGCAAAAAAAAAAAAAAAGTCTATAAACAATAAATGCTGGAGAGTGTGTGGAGAAAAGGGAACTCTCCTACATTATTGATCAGAATGCAAACTGGTACAGCCACTATGGAAAACAGTGTAGAATTTCCTTAAAAAACTGAAAATGAAGCTACTATATGATCCAGCAATCCCACTCCTTGGGAATATACCTGGAGAAAACCATACTTGGAAAAGATGTATGCACCTCAATGTTCACTGCAGCACTATTTACAACAACCAGGACATGGAAGCAATCTAAATGTCCATCAACAGATGAATGAATAAAGAAGATGTGGTGTGTACATAGATAGATAGATAGATATATAGATAAATAGATATAGTGGAATATTATAAAAAAAGAACAGAATAATGCCATTTGCAGCAACATGGATGAACCTCTCATACTGAGTGAAATGAGTCAGAGAAAGACATGTATCATATAATATTGCTTATATGTGGAATCTAAAAAAAGACTACAAATGAACTTATCTATGAAACTGAAATAGATTTACAGATGTAGAAAACAAAGTTATGGTTGCTGCTGCTACTGCTGCTGCTAAATCAGTTCAGTCGTGTCCCACTCTGTGCAACCCCATCCCTGGGATTCTTCAGGCAAGAACACTGGAGTGGGTTGCCATTTCCTTCTCCAATGCATAAAAGTGAAAAGTGGAAGTGAAGTCGCTCAGTCATGTCTGACTCTTTGCGACCCCATGGACTGCAGCCTACCAGGCTCCTCCGCCCATGGGATTTTCCAGGCAAGAGTACTGGAGTGGGATGCCATTGCCTTCTCTGAAAACTTATGGTTACTGGGGAGTAAAAGGAGGTGTGATAAACTGGAAGAATGGGATTGACAGACACACTACTATATATAAAATAGGTAACTAATAACATCCTACTGTATAGCACAGGGAACTCTACTCAATATTTTGTAATAACCTATATGGGAAAAGAAGCTAAAAAAGAGTGAATATGTATTTGTACAACAGATTCACTTCACTATACAGCAAAAACTAATACAACATTATTTTTGTGTAAGAAAAATTATCCAGAATGATATTGTATAGAAAACACTGTTCCAATACACAGGACAGGTAGGATAGAATTCTTTTTAAACAAAAGGATACAACTACAACTTTAGTGTTTAAAGTTTATGAAATCTATCTATATTTAGCAGCATACAGTCCTTGCCCACATGACTTTTAGAGAACTGTCTGTTATCTGAAGGACATGAAGCATACCAACTGTATTGTATAATCAGAATGCAGATGTGGGCATAATAATTTAATAATACTAACAATAATAGGAACAGTAATAATAATAGCATCTGTCATCTCTTGGGCTATGTTCAACATGTTTTGCATTTTTTATCTCATACAGAACTTGAAACGTATCTATGAATTATTAACATATTTCCCTTTTTGTAGACAAAAGAGCTGAGGCTCATTGTGGTCAATTAATTTGCCCATTTTAGGGTAAGACTGGGATTTGAAACTAGGTCTGTTTGACTCCAAATTAAGTGTGCAAATAACTGTGAATTTATGTTGGTTTATCTTGAGAAAAGTGATTTGGTAAAATCTGAGAGAATAAATTTAGAAATTTGGAGAGGACACATAGGTACTGAACATTCACATTCATCTATTTGGGTTTGTCAATGAGGATACTTAAGGCAAGTCTTAGGACCTTGGATAGTTTTATGTCATCCAAACGTAGGGGTGGAAAAATAATTTTCCCTCTACCATCTTAGCTGAGACCCCCATCTATAAGAAAAGACATTAACAGGAGAAAAACAAACATAAGCTCAACAACATGTTTAAAACAAAGAATGTTGCTCACCATCTGGTTATACAAAGATTATTAGCCACTGCAGTCACTGACCAATAGTGCATTCTGAAAGGAATTCAGGATGAAGAAAGCAGGGTAAAGCACTCTGTGCTTTGGAAACACAGACCCTTAAATAGATATGCCTCTGGAGAAAATATTTATGAACCCACATTCTTGCATTTTTCCATACATAAAAAAGCACAGACATACTAGATCCTTGTGACTAAACTTTTGCTGAGATGCATGCTTGACTGCACATATTCCCTACCCAAAATCATATGTAAACTGGCTTCTCCATCTATTTCCTCAGAGAGGTTTCTCAGAGCAACTGAGGGGCTGTCTCCCTGTCTACGGTCCTCAGTAAGACCCTGAATAAACACACAGTTCCTACACTTTTCATTTTCCTTTCAGTCAACACAGGCATGCCTCCTGTATACATGGAAGATACTCAGGAAAAACTGAGTAACTCTATGAAATAGCCCAAGCATCACCTTAAATACCATCTCCAGCTGAAGACAAAAGAAGATTTGGAGGTGGATGTGGGGTCACTTATGGGAGATTACCAGGAAACACACAGTTAAAACTAGAGTACAATTGTTGCACAGATTTCAGTTTTTGCCTTTTCCATTGGTACAAATTTTCTAAAGGTTTCGTCATCTTCCTCTGCCTGGTACACAGAGGGAGACACCCTTAAAATGGAAATTTCCCTTATAAATGTAAATGTGCCTTGCAAAAAGGAAACTTTTGTTCAGTTTTCAGAGCTTCTCTTGTGTCTGCTGTATCTTAACAATAACCAGCTTGAGATAGTCTTTATGCCAAAGAGGAATACATGGGGGTAGTATATTTTGCTCCTCTTCACCTATCAGTGAGAGGAAGAAAAACACAGTGCTCAAAGAAACTTAAATAGATTCTAAATGATAGATATAAGAGTTTACTAATGGTTATTTTTAATCTGAAGCCTTATTTTCTCTTTTATTCCTAGCCTGCTCTTTCTCAGTATTTCTCCTTCTCTCAGGTTAAATACAACCATAGAAGAACCTACAACTAGCTTAATCTTTCCAATTTGTGAATCATCTAGTAGACTGCCTTCAGACTTTATCTGCACTATCAGCTCTTCTGGGTCTCCAGCCCACCAGCCCACACTGCAGATTTGTATTCAGCAGCCTCCACAATCCCATGAGCCAGTTCCTTATAATAAATGTAATAAATCTCTTTGTATATTTTTGACCTAAAAAAAAAGTAGGCTACCAGATATTTCTCCAGCAAAGATGGGGTTATTCAGATCAGCAGAGGATTGCAATTCAGGGTCTGAAACCATGGTGAGCCATGCGCAAGTCCCTGCAGAGCAAGCGAAGAACACTTTTAGAGGGGAAAAGGAAGTTGGGAGGGCTATAGTAAACAAAGAATTCATGGCTTTTCACTGGCTGAATCCTTGCCACAAAGAAGACAAGATGACGAGTCTTTTTGTTGGGATCTGCTATCATCACAGGGCATGAGAGCTCCCCCTTCTGGTCTCTTGAGTCTATTTAATTTAGGTTTCTGTTTATTATACGCAACTATATGTATATTTATAAATATATACGTGTATAAATATATATGTTGTGCTGTGCTTAGTCACTCAGTCATGTCTGACTCTTTGCAACTCCATGGACTGTAGCCCGCCAGGCTCCTCTATCTATGAGACTCTCCAGGCAAGAGTAGGAGTGGGTTGCCATTTCCTTCTCCAGGGGATCTTCCCGACCCAGGGATCGAATGCATGTCTCCTGCATTGCAGGCAGATTTTTTTACCACTGTGCCACCTGGGAAGAGCAGTTTTATCCTTGCTTTCCCTTTAAAGAAAATGTATGGGACACACAATCATTAAGATTGCCCCTGATTTTTGACAACACACAATCTCCCAAACTGGGCTTCCCAGGTGGCTCAGCAGTAAAGAATCCGCCTGCTAATGCAGGAGACACAGGAGACATGGTTTGGATCCCTGGGTCAGGAAGATCCCCTGGAGGAGGGCATGGCAGCCCACTCCAGTATTCTGGCCTGGAGAATGGCATGGACAGAAGAGCCTGGCTGGCTACAGTTAATGGGATTGCAAAGAGTTAGACACGACAGGGCAACTGAGCACACACAATCTTCCAAATCACCTAATCAAAGCTGAAATCCCACAGTAAGTTCTTTCTAACACCCTCTTACTGAGATGCACCATGATTCCCCAGGGTGTGCATCCCCCCATCAGTACAGTGAGTAGTAAATACAACTTGTTGATCTATAGGTGTGTTCCTTAGCAATCTTTGGCTGGAGGACAAAGGATCTCTAAGGGAATATGTCATAGTCTGCATGTTTTTTCAAATCATTTCAAGAAGACAACATAAGAAAGAAAACAACTGATCCTTAAACATCCATTATTAATCCAGTGAAAACCTATTCAAGTGAATGCTTTTATTGATTAACATATTCTCTGTTGCAAAATACAACTATAGTGTTTTATTTTGTTTTTAATCATGGAAATAAATGTATGCCTAGCATAACAACTTGATAATCAGTTCATTCATTTAAAATAACCTAAACATGCATTCACATTACACAAACTAAACAATATGCATTAAATAAAAATTATTTAAGTCTATTGCTTGACAGAATGGATTGATCAACTAGTTTTAACTGCACCTTCATTTCAACAAACATTTGAAAATATACATCCTGACCTTTATGATTTTGCCATTTCCCCCCCAAAGCATCCAAATTCATAAAGTCACCCGTGCTATACAGCCCCTGGCCCAGATGCAAAAATTATCTTTTTTCTTTTCATTTATTTTTATTAGTTGGAGGCTAATTACTTCACAACATTGCAGTGGGTTTTGTCATACATTGACATGAATCAGCCATGGCAAAAATTATCTTTAATGGTATAGGCTAGATGTGCTTTATCAACAGGAAAACAGGAAGCCACAAATGGGGCAAAAGTAGACCAAACTGGCTAGATCCAAAATGGCTGACAAAGTAGGCTTTTCTCATTATATACACATTAGAATACATTATCATGCTAAGGTCTCCCCACCTGCACCACTACTGGATGGCTTTGACCATACAAGAAGAGACAGACAGTGTGGACTCAATTCTTAAAACTCTCTGCCTTTTCCAAGAATTTAGATGATGTCGGACTTTATTCTCTTCAAGAAAATTAGAGATACCAAGGGAATATTTCATGCAAAGATGGGTTTGATAAAGGACAGAAATGGTATGACCTAACAGGAGCAGAAGATATTAAGAAGAGGTGGCAAGAATACACAGAAGAACTGTATAAAAAAGATCTTCACCACCCAGATAATCACGATGGTGTGATCACTCACCTAGAGCCAGACATCCTGGAATGTGAAGTCAGGTGGGCCTTAGAAAGCATCACTATGAACAAAGCTAGTGGAGGTGATGGGATTACAGTTGAGCTATTTCAAATCCTGAAAGATGATGCTGTGAAAGTGCTGCACTCAATATGCCAGCAAATTTGGAAAACTCAGCAGTGGCCACAGGACTGGAAAAGCTCAGTTTTCATTCCAATCCCAAAGAAAGGCAATGCCAAAGAATGCTCAAACTACCGCACAATTGCACTCATCTCACACACTAGTAAATAATGCTCAAAATTCTCCAAGTCAGGCTTCAGCAGTACGTGAACCGTGAACTTCCAGATGTTCAAGCTGGCTTTAGAAAAGGCAGAGGAACCAGAGATCAAATTGCTGATATCCGCTGGATCATCGAAAAAGCAAGAGAGTTCCAGAAAAAACATCTATTTCTGCTTTATTGACTGTGCCAAAGCTTTTGACTGTGTGGATCACAATAAACTGTGGAAAATTCTGAAAGAGATGGGACTACCAGACCACCTGACCTGCCTCTTGAGAAACCTGTATGCAGGTCAGGAATCAACAGTTAGAACCGGACATGGAACAACAGACTGGTTCCAAATAGGAAAAGGAGAACATCAAGGCTGTATATTGTCACCCTGCTTATTTAACTTATATGCAGAGTACATCATGAGAAACGCTGGGCTGGAAGAAACACAAGCTGGAATCAAGATTGCCAGGAGAAATATCAATAACCTCAGATATGCAGATGACACCACCCTTATGGCAGAAAGTGAAGAGGAACTAAAAAGCCTCTTGATGAAAGTGAAAGAGGAGAGTGAAAAAGTTGGCTTAAAGCTCAACATTCAGAAAACTAAGATCCTGGCATCTGCCCATCACTTCATGGGAAATAGATGGGGAAACAGTGGAAGCAGTGTCAGACTTTATTTTTTTGGGCTCCAAAATCACTGCAGAGAGTGACTGCAGCCATGAAATTAAAAGACACTTACTCCTTGGAAGGAAAGTTATGACCAACCTAGACAGCATATTAAAAAGCAGAGACTTAACTTTGCCAACAAAGGTCCGTCTAGTCAAGGCTATGGTTTTTCCAGTGGTCATGTATGGATGTGAGAGTTGGACTGTGAAGAAAGCTGAGTGCTGAAGAATTGATGCTTTTGAACTGTGGTGTTGGAGAAGACTCTTGAGAGTCCCTTGGACTGCAAGGAGATCCAACAAGTCCATCTTAAAGGAGATCAGTCCTGGGTGTTCATTGGAAGGACTGATGCTGAAGCTGAAACTCCAATACTTCGGCCGCCTCATGCGAAGAGTTGACTCATTGGAAAAGACCCTGATGCTGGGAGCGATTGGGGGCAGGAGGAGAAGGGGACGACAGAGGATGAGATGACTGGATGGCATCACTGACTCGATGGACATGAGTCTGAGTAAACTCCGGGAGTTGGTGATGGATAGGGAAGCCTGGGGTGCTGCAGTCCATGGGGTCGTGAAGAGTCGGACGTGACTGAGCGACTGAACTGAACTGAACTGGACTTTACTCAGATCCCTCCCCTTTTCCCCTCCCCTGTAAAACTTTCTCCTGACCTTAGGCCAGGGAGAAGATGCTTTCAGAGCATGTGCTCCCCTTCTCAATTCTCTGGCCATTGAATAAAAACCCGTCTTTCTTTTAAGAAGTAAGTTCTCTGAATTCTTATTTTTTAATTTTTTTATTTATTTTTGGCTGAGCTGGGTCTTCGTTGCTGCGTGGGCTTTCCTCTAATTGTGGTGAGCAGGGGGTCTACTCTCTAGTTGGGATGCACTGGTTTCTCATTATGGTGGTTTCTCTTTTTGCTGATCACAGGCTCTAGGGTGCACAGGCTTCAGTAGTTGGGGCACATGAGCTCAGTAGTTGTGGTTCCCAGCACAGGCTCAGTAGTTGTAGCTTACAGGCTTAGTTGCTCCACAGCATGTGGGATCTTCCTGGGTCAGGGATTGAATTCATGTCTTCTGCCTTGGCAGGTGGATTCTTTATCACTAAGCCACTAGGGAAGCCCAACCTTGTCTTTCTTGCACCCAATTCATTTTCTTTATTGGCAGCAATAACGTGAAAGGGGAAGAACTCAATGACAGAGTCCAGGGCTTCATTTCAGCTAGGGCCCAAAGAGGGGGGCCCACTCATCTAATCCAGTAGCAAGAAAATGTTAAGTTCTCTTTAATCTTTTTTCATCGGTGTTGGTGTTTGTATCCAGTATATAATGGGAATCCTCAGTGGAGAGTGCATATAGGTGCAAATATAGTTTCAACACATGAAATATCCTTAACATTTTTGTGGTGATGGGGAGATAAAGGAATCATTGTTCTTATTTCAAAGAGCAATTTTCCTTACTTTGTGTTCAATTCAGTTTAGTTGCTCAGTCGTGTCTGACTCTTTGTGATCCCATGGACTGCAGCACGCCAGGCTTCTCTATCCATCACCAACCCCCAGCGTTTACTCAAACTTATGTCCATTGAGTCAGTGATGCCATCCAACCATCTCATCCTCTGTCATCCCCTTCTCCTCCAACTGTCAATCTTTCTCAGCGTCAGGGTCTTTTCAAATGAGTCAGTTCATGGCATCAGGTGGCTAAGGTATCAGAGTTTCAGCTTCAGCATCAGTCCTTCCAATGAATATTCAGGACTGATTTCCTTTAGGATGGACTGGTTGGACCTCCTTGCAGTCCAAGGGACTCTCAAGAGTCTTCTCCAACACCACAGTTCAAAAGCATCAATTTTTCAGCGCTCAGTTTTCTTTATAGTCCTACTCTCACATCCATACGTGACTACTGGAAAAAAAATCATACCTTTGACTAGACAGACCTATGTTGGCAAAGTAACGTCTCTGCTTTTCAATATGCTGTCTAGGTTGGTCATAGCTTTTCTTCCAAGGAGCAAGCGTCTTTTAATTTCATGGCTGCAGTCACCCTCTGCAGTGATATTGGAGCCAAAGAAAAGAAAGTCTATCACTCTTTCCGTTGTTTCCCCATTTATTTGTCATGAAGTGATGGGACCAGATGCCGTGATCTTAGTTTTCTGAATGTTGAGCCTTAAGCCAACGTTTTCACTCTCCTCTTTCACTTTCATCAAGAGGCTCTTTAGTTCTTCTTCGCTTTCTGCCATAAGGGTGGTGTCATCTGCATATCTGAGGTTATTGATATTTCTCCCAGCAATCTTAATACCAGTTTGTGCTTCATTTAGCCTGGCATTTCTCATGATGTACTCTGCATATAAGTTAAATAAGCAGGGTGACAATATACAACCTTTATGTACTCCTTTCCCTATTTGGAACTGGTCTGTTGTTCCATGTCCAGTTCTAACTGTTGCTTCCTGACTTGCATACAGATTTCTCAGGAGGCAGGTCAGGTGGTCTGGTATTCCCATCTCTTTCAGAATTTTTCACAGTTTATTGTGATCCACACAGTCAAAGGCTTTGGCATAGTCAATAAAGCAGAAGTAGATGTTTTTCTGGAACTCTCTTGCTTTTTTGATGATCCAACGGATGTTGGCAATTTGATCTCTGGTTCGTCTGCCTTTTCTAAATCCAACTTTGCATTATATGCCTGAATTTTAAGAGACTTATGTTAAACTTCCCAGGTGGCTCAGTGGGAAAGAATTTGGCTGACAGTGCAGGAGACATGGGCTCAATCCTTGAGTCCGGAAGATCCCCTGGAGTAGAAAATGACAACCCACTCGTGGGTTGGTTCTTGCTTGGGAAATCCCATGCACAGAGGAGCCTGACAGGCAGTCCACAGGGTTGCAGAGTCAGACATGACTGAGTGATTAGACAACAACAACATACTTAAAATAATATTGTCTATACTCCTTTATGACTGGTTTATTTTGCTCATTATATCTATGAAATGGGTGCTGTTGTTGCTTGTATCAGTAGTTTTGTCCTTTGACTGAAGAGTAGTATTCTATTATATGAATATAACACCGTTTTTAAACCATTCTCCTATTGATAGACTTATGCATTGTTTTCAATATCTTGCTTTTATGACTAAAGACACAATGAAATATATTGTTCAAATCTTTTGGAGTACTTATGTTTTACTTTCTTTTGGATAAATACATAGGGGTGAAATTGATGGGTCACAGGAGTATTTGCTTAGCTTTGAAACAGGCAAACAGTTAAATGGCCCTATAAAGTGGCTGCACTATTTTGGAGAAATAGTGAGTTCATTTTTAATATCTAGGACTAAACCTACCTAAGGAGATGAAAGAACTATATACAGAAAATTACAAGACACTGATGAAAGAAATCAAAGATAACATAAACAGATGGAGAGATATTTCATGTCCCCAGGTAGGAAGAATCAATATTGTGAAAATGACTATACTACCAAATGCAATCTACAGACTCATTGTGATCACTATCAAATTACCAATGGCATTTTTCACAGAACTAAAACAAAAAATTTCACAATTCATATGGAAACAGAAAAGATCCAGAGTAGCCAAAGGAGTCTTGAGAAAGAAGAATGGAGCTGGAGGAATCAACCTTCCCAACTTCAGATTATACTACAAAGCTACAGCCATCAAAACAGTATGGTACTGGCACAAAAACAGAAATATAGACCAATGAAACAAGATAGAAAGCCCAGAAATGAACCCACATACCTATGGGTACCTTAGTTCTGACACAGGAGGCAAGAATATACCATTGGGCAAAGACAGCCTCTTCAATGAGAAGTGCTGGGAAAACTGGACAGCTACATGTAAAAGAATGAAATTAGAACACTTCCTACCACCATACACAAAGATAAACTCAAAATGGACTAAAGACCTAAATGTAAGATCAGAAACTATAAAACTCTTAGAGGAAAACATAGGCAGAACACTCAATGACACAAATCAAAGCAAGATCCTCTATGACCCACCTCCTAGAGTAATGGAAATAAAAACAAAAGTAAACAAGTGGGACCTGATTAAACTTAAAAAATTTGCACAGTAAAGGAAACTATAAACAGGGTGAAAAGACAACCCTCAGAATGGGAGAAAATAATAGCAAATGAAACAACTGACAAAGGATTAATTTCCAAAATATACAAGCAGCTCATACAACTCAATACCAGAAAAACAAACAACCCAATCAAAAAGTGGGAAAAAGGCATAAACAGACATTTCTCCAAAGAAGACATACAGATGGCTAATAAACACATGAAAAGATACTCAATATTGCTCATTATAAGAGAAATGCAAATCAAAACTACAATGAGATATCACCTCACACCAGTCACAATGGCCATCATCAAAAAGTCTACAAACAATAAATTCTGGAGAGGATGTGGAGAAAAGGGAACCCTCTTGCAGTCTTGGTAGGACTTTAAATTGATGATACAACCACTATGGAAGACGGTATGGAGATTCCTTTAAAAACTAGGAATAAAACCGTCATAAGACCCAGAAATCCCACTCCTAGGCATATACCCTGAGGAAACTAAAATTGAAAAAGAGACATGTACCCCAATGTTCATTGCAACACTACTTACAATAGCTAGAACATGGACGGAACCTAGATGTCCATCGACAGATGAATAGATAAAGAAGTTGTGGTACATATACACAATGGAATATTACTCAGCCATAAAAAGGAATGTATTTGAGTCAGTTCTATTGAGGTGGATGAACCTAGAGCTTATTATACAGAGTGAAGTAAGTCAGAAAGAGAAAGATAAATATTATATACTAATGCATATATATGGAATCTAGAAAAATGGTATGAAGAATTTATTTGCAAGGCAGTAATGAAAAAAACAGACATAGACAACAGACTAGAAGACACTGGGAGATGGGAGGAGAGGATGAGATGTATGGAGAGAGTAACATGGAAACTTATGTTACTGTATGTAAAATAGATAGCCATGGGAATTTGCTTTATGTCTCAGGGAACTCAAACAGGGGTTCTGTATCAACCTAGAGGCATGGGGTGGCGAGGGAGATGGGAAGGACATTCGAGAGGGAGAGGACGTATGGATACCTATGGCTGATTCATGTTGAGTTTTGACAGAAAACAAAATTCTGTAAAGAATTATCCTTCAATTAAAAATAAACAAATTTAAAAAATAATAAAACTCACTGTTTAGTGGCATTCAGTACATTCACAGTGTTGAACAACCATCACCTCTAAATGATTCCAAATCATTTTCATCGCCCCAAAGGGAAATTCCCATACCCATGAAGCAGTCATTCCCTGTTTTATCCTGCCCCAGCCCCTGAAAACCACTAATCTCTCTGTTTCTATGGTTTTGCTATTATGGAAATTTCATGCAGGTATAATTATGCAATCTGTGACTTTTTGTGTTTGGCTTCTTAGCATAACGTTTTCCAGTTGCCTCCATGTTGTAGCATGTATCAGTATTTTATTCTTTTTTATAACAAAAAAAAATATTCCATTCCACAGATATAACATAACCTGTCTATCCATTCATTCCTGAACATTCGGTTCCCATCCATCTATTGGCTATCATGACTAGTGCTGCTATCAACAGTCGTGTACAAATTTTGAATACTCATTTTCAAATTTATTTTGGTATATACTAGGAATGGAATTTCTGGGTCATAGAACTCCCTTTAACTTTTTAAGGAACAACCAAACTGCAGTACTGTTTTACATTTCCACCACTAATTATGTAAATGTGTACATTTTATATTCCTGTCACTAATATGAGTCCAGTATTTGCACTACCTTTGTTAATCTTTGTTGCTTTCCATTAAAAAAATATTATTATAGCCATCTTAGTGGGTAAGAAGCAATATCTTGTGTCTCTAATGATCTGCATGTCTCTAATGCCTAATGATGTTTTGAGTATCTTTTCATATATCATTGATCACTTGCATATCTCCTTTGGACAAATGTATATTCAAATTTATTGTCCATTTTTAAAGTTGGGATGCTTGCTTTTGTGTTATTGACTTGTAAGAGTTCAGTATATATTAACATTCTGGATACTGGTCCTTGCCAGATATATGATTAGCAAATATTTTCACTCCTTGATAGCATCTTTTGATACATAAAAGTTTTGATGAAGTGCAGTTCAGCTATATTTTTCTTGTTCTTTTTTGGTCATATTTAACAGTTGATAAGTCTAACAGCATAAAGATTTCTTGGTATGTTTCTTTCTAAGAGGTTTATATAGATTAGCTCTTCAGTTTAGGTATTTAGTTCATTTTGAGTTAATTTTTGTATATGGTACATGGTATGGCCCAGCCTCATACTTTTGCATGTGGATATCCAGCATCATTGTTGAAGAGTCTATGCTTTCCCCCATTAATTGGTTTTGGAACCTTTGTAAAAAATCAGTTGATCATAGATGTATGAGTTTATTTCTGGATTCAGTTCTATTCCACTGATCTACATACCTATCTGTATGCTAGCACTATATTACTAGAGTAATAAGTTTGTAATAAGTTTGAAATAAGTTTGAAAATATGAAACTGTGAGTCCTACAACTTTTTCAAGATTGTTTTGCTTATTTGGGGTCATTTGCAATTCCCTATCTTTGTTGAAGGTTTTTGTTATTTGCTTAGTGACTTTCTTAAATCTTTTGTAAAATCTTCATTGTTTGTCCTACATGTCATTGGAGTCTACATTATATTACCTATTGGTCAGCAGCATTTTAACAAAGTTTTCTTAGGTTCCTGGAGCAAACAAAAAACAAAGCAATTGAAAAGAAACATAAAGGATAAAAGAGAAACAAAATAAATGGAAGTATTTTTCCAAGCATTGCTGATTGGCTGTGCTTGAGGGTGCTCCTTTAGAGGTTAACCAGGCTGTTTACAGCTCTGCCTTGGCCTTCATTTTATGCTGTTGGATGCTAGAGGTCAGCTGGAGGTGAAAACTCAGGATCTTCTCAGGCTTTTCTGTGCATGCATCCAGCACTGGGCATGCTGTTGACCTTCTCTATTTCCCATGATATATGTGAGAACTTTTAACAACCATATTCCCCCATGTATCTTCTTGCTCAGACTCTTTCCTCTCAGACTTTCTAGTCTCTCTTGCTTAGCCTGGCTTTTATTTCCTTGCTCCAAGTTGTCGTGGTCAATATTTTGCTTTAAATGCTTTTAACAGACATCACCTGACAGCAAACACCACCTGGGAAGTCACCCCAGTCCTGAGAATCCTCTTTATTTGTTTAAAGACAAAAGAGAGAGATGAGAGAAGAAAAAAAGAAAAAGGCAAGTCCTTATTCTGGGTCCTCAAAGAGCCATGAGATAGAGCCATCCAACCACAATTCTTTGAGAATGTGGTCCTCATTGCCTCTGCACTAACAATCTGCCCCAGGTATGCAGGTTCCCACCTTTATAGCCTTAGCATTTTAGGTAGGCTACTTAAAATGTCAGAACGCTCTCTTACCACAGTGCAGCAGATTCTTTCTTCACTAAGGTTTCCCTTGGTGGTTGTAAGCGTTACACTAGATTCCAGATTCTGCAAAAATTGATTTTGACAGTTTTTACCAGCATTTTAGCTGTTGCTGTTGTCTTGGTAATGATGAAGCTCTGGAGTAGGACATGCCCCTACTGTGCCCTTTTTGGTGCCATTCTCTCATTCATTTTTATTTTGTTATTATCCATCTGTTGTAGACTGAATTGTGCATGCACCTCAGGAGCCACAACAACAACAAAACCACAAATCAAAAAAACGTTGCTATCACTTGCTCCTATTTTAATTCATTTGTGGTCATAGAATTAATTTTGTGTGACTCAAATTATTTAAGAAATTTTAGAATATGTTTTTAGAAACATGGTCTATCTTGGAAAATGTCCCAGGTGCACTTGAAAAGTATGTGTATTTGGGTGTTGTTGGGTGTGATTTATAGACATCAGATCATGTTGGTTGGTTATAATATTCAAGCCTTCTATAGCCTTACTGATTTTCTATCTACTGTGTTCTGTAAATTATTGAGAGATGGATGCTAAAATTCTGCTTCTAGTCCTAGATTGTCTTTTTAAACTTCTACCAAATTCTGTTTAGTGTATTTTAGACACAGTATTAGTTTTAGAATTGTTAGAATGATATTAATACTACTTTAAAATATTTTTCTGCTAAATACAACATTTAGGTACACTTGGAGTCATTTTAACTTATTTTTTAGACAACCAATATTTTTTTTTCCTAGCTTTTTTTGTGGTAAGAACTTTAAAAATCTACTTTCTTATCAGCTTTCAAATAACCACAGTCACCATACCGCACATTACATTCCCAGAATTTGTTCATCTTATAACTGGATATTTGTACCTTTTGACCATTTTTACTCATTTTCCCCCACCCTGCTATCCTCTGCTCCTGGAAACCACTCTGATAGGTTTCTTCACTCTCAAGTACACTTTGCAAGCATGTGTGCCTGCTCAGTCGTGTCCAGTCGACTCTTTGCAACTCTGTGGACTGTAGCCTGCCAGGCTCCTCTGCCCATGGGATTTCCCAGGCAAGAATACTGGAGTGGGTTGCCATTTCCTTCTCCAGGGGATCTTACCCACCCACGCCTCCTGTGTCTTCTACATTGGCAAGCATATCCTTTCCCACTCCACCACCTGGGAAGCCTCCCAAGAACACTTTACTTTGATATTATAACCAATCCTGCTTCTTTGATTGATATTTGTGGTCTATCTTTTTCTATCCTTTTAATTTTAACCCATATATAACATTGCATTTGAAGTTTCTTGTAAACAGCATAAAATTTGGTTCTTTTGTTTCATCCAGCTTGCTAATCTTTGTCTTTTAATTGATATCTTTAATATTTACATTTTAGGTAATTATTGATTTGATAAGATTTAAATCTGCCATTTTCTTTTCTGTTTTCTCTTTGTTTTCATATCTGTTTTTTCCCTCATGTTCCCTCACTTTTGTTGATGCAAAAGTTTGCATCAACACTTTTAGAATTCCATTTTGATGTATTCATTGTTTTATCTTTGTATAGGTATAGCTTTTTAGTAGTTTCTCAAGGTATTAAATTGTTGTTCAGTCACTAAGTAGGATCTGACTTTGTGACCCCAAAGACTGCAGCATGACAGGCTCCTCTGTCCTCCACTCTCTCCCACAGTTTGCTCGAATTCATGTCCATTGAATCTGTGATGCTATCTAGCCATCTCATCCTCTGCCATATCCTTCTCCTTTTGCTTTCAAGCATCAGTCTTTTCCAATGAGTTGGTTCTTCATATCAGGCAGCCAAAGTATTGGAACTTCAGCTTCAGCATCAGTCCTCCCAATGAGTATTCAGGTTTGATTTCCTTTAGGATTGACTGATTTGATCTCCTTGCGGCCCAAGGGACTCTCAAAGAGTCTTCAGAACCACAAATGGAAAGCATCAACTCTTCAGCGCTCAGCCTTCTTTAATATACTATGCGTGTGTGCTATGTTGCTTCAGTCATGTTGGACTGTAGCCCACCAGGCTCCTCTGTCCATGAAATTTTTCCAGGCAGGAATACTGGAGTGGGTTATCACGGCCTCCTCCAGCGGATCTTCCCAACCCAGGGATCAAACTCGCGTCTCTTATATCTCCTGCATTGGCAGAGGGATTATTTACCACTAGCGCCACCTTATGGGCATAACTTATCACAGTTTACTTGTGCCATCATTTTTCCAGTTTGAATGATGTGTATAAAATCTTTTCTTTCTTTATGTCTCTTTACCCTCTCTCTATTATAATTGTCTTAAAGCGTTGCCTTACATACATTTAGAACCATAGTAGACTGTGTGGTAATTTTTATCTCAACTGACATAATTTAGGAAACTGAATGATATGGTGTCACTTCATATTGCTATTGATAGCAATAGTTTCATACGATAAATTGCTTGTCATTTGACTTTTTTCCCCTATCAGTAAAATGTCATCTCTCTCTCTCACTGTTTTCAAGATTTTCTGTTTTTAGTTTGTGGGAATTTAAGTATGATGTATCTTGGCATGGATTTCTTTGGATTCCTCCTGTTTGGGATTAACTAAGCTTCTTGAAACTGTAGGTTATGTTGTTTGCTAAAGTTGGAAAAAATTTCAACCTTTAATTCTTCAAGTATTTTTTCAGCTCACTTTCTGGAATTATGATTACATAAATGCTAGATTTTTTTTTTGCTACTGTCCCCATGAAAAAGGAAGACTTGAATATCAATAAAATTATATTCCAGCATTGCATTTGTGATTTATGTGAGCTTTGTGGAGAAAGTAACTGCAGAATGAACCAAGTTTTTTTAACTAAGCTATGACAAACTATATTTCATTAAATGTGAAGCAATTACATATGTCCCCCTCCCCCAAGGAAAAGAAGACAAAAATGAAATAGAGGAATATTTAGAAGATAAAGAGAAATTATGAGAACATACAAACACCATGCCAGCAGCAAATATGGAAAATCCTAAACAAATGCCTATTCACTGAATCATGTTACTATGGATGAAGCAATGATGATGTGTGGTAAAATAATGGGTAAACAGCCAAACACGCATTTGTGTTTGAGGATGTGAATATTGAAAAACTCCAATAAATCTCTGTGCTTTAAATAAGTTGATGAGTTTAAACATACGGCTTTTAGCCGTCAATTAACCCAAATTCATAAAAGAAAAAAACATTAAAAATTATATTTTCTATTAATAATTCATTTCTAAACATGGTACTGTAGTCAGTGCCATTGTTACCTAACTGGTCGTCATTCTCATTTTTTTGTTGTAGTACTTGCAATATTAGACTTAGATGTGGTCAAAGACTGAAATGACTGAATCAATTGGAAATTATTGGTTTTGAGTGTTTTCAAAACTTACTTCTTTCTAGATGTTTGAAATTGGTTTAGTGAAAGTCACTTAGTTATGTCCAACTCTTTGTGACCCCATGGACTGCAGCCTGTCAGGCTACTCTGTCCATGGAATTCTCCAGGCCAGAATACCTGAGTGGGTAGCCATTCCCTTCTCCAGGGATTTTCCCAACCCTGGGATTGAACCCAGGTCTCCAGTTGCATTGGGCTTCCCAGGTGGCACTAGTGGTAAAGAACCCACCTGCCAACGCAGGAGACATGAGACAGAGGTTCCATCCATCGGTCGGGAAGATCCCCTGGAAAAGGACATGGCAACCCACTCCAGTATTCTTGCCTGGAGAATCCCATGGACAGAGGAACCTGGCAGGCTGCAGTCCATAGGGTAGCAAAGAGTCAGACATGACTGAAGCAACTGAGCACGCACAAATCCAAAGTTAAAAACGTATTTTGGGGATACAATTGAATACCAAGGCTATATCAAGCAAGGCACTGTGAATTATCTTTTTCTTTCTCTCTAAAATTTATTTTGTGATATTTGCAAAAAGGAAAAATAATCTACAATTAGAATTTTAGGTGCATAACTTTCAGTGACTATTTCATCATAAGTATTTTCAACATACAAGCCAGTATATACAAAATTTTAAAATATTCATTTATATGCAAAACTGAAAGTATTTGAGAGTATTTTATTTAGTCAGTTGGTGGCTTTGAGCACATTTATAATGTGGCTCAGAATGCATAAAAATGTACACATAATGGCAAACAAGGGTTGATACATCACTTCCTTTGCTAAGCTCAAATGCCCTTATTTATTGGATATATATATTTTTTACACTTGCATCCTATAACAAGCTGCAGGAACACAAATATATAAGAATAGGGCTCATTGGAAATATAAGTTTAGAACATATCTCCTGAAGTCTTTGTATCCCAGCTTCTTTCCCTGTTACTTTATAGAGTACCCAAGGAAATAGTATCTGAGTTCTTGCTGACTAATTCTTGTTCCTGCATTCCAACACTGTTGACCCAACTGAGATTCCTTTCTTCCTTGGTTCTGACATACTATTCTCTCCTTCTGATACTTTTCTGACTCTTTCTATGTCTCTTAATCATTGTCCTTTTAAATACTAATACTCCCCTGAGTTGTATTCGTCCATAGTTTTTTCAGTCTAGTGGCCTAATTTATGATGTCTATGATAAAGGTTTCAACTAGCACATATATAATGTGCCTAGTTGCTCAATCATGTCCAACTGTTCGCTATCCCATGGACTGTAGCCTGCCAGGCTCCTTGGTCCATGGAATTCTCCAGGCAAGAATACTGGAGAGGACCTGGGCATACACACCGAGGAAACCAGATCTGAAAGAGACACGTGTACCCCAATGTTCATCGCAGCACTGTTTATAATAGCCAGGACATGGAAGCAACCTAGATGCCCATCAGCAGACGAATGGATAAGGAAGCTGTGGTACATATACACCATGGAATATTACTCAGCCATTAAAAAGAATTCATTTGAATCAGTTCTAATGAGATGGATGAAACTGGAGCCCATTATACAGAGTGAAGTAAGCCAGAAAGATAAAGACCAATACAGTATACTAATGCATATATATGGAATTTAAAAAGATGGTAACGCTAACCCTATATGCAAAACAGAAAAAGAGACACAGATGTACAGAACAGACTTTTAGACTCTGTGGGAGAAGGTGAGGATGGGATGTTTTGAGAGAACAGCATTGAAACAAGTATATTATCAAGGGTGAAACAGGTCACCAGCCCAGGTTGGATGCATGAGACAAGTGCTCAGGGCTGGTGCACTGGGAAGACCCAGAGGGATGGGATGGAGAGGGAGGTGGGAGGGGGGATAGGGATGGGGAACATATGTAAATCCATGGCTGATTCATGTCAATGTATGGCAAAAACCACTACAAAAAAAAAAAAAAGAATACTGGAGTGGATTGCCATTTCCTTCTCCAGGGGATCTTCCTGACCCAGGGATTGAACCTGGGTCTCCTGCATTGCAGGCAGATTCTTTATCGTCTGAGCCACATATAATTTAAAACATGATTAAAAACGTTTATTTTCTGAAATAAAGATCTGCATATCTAACTGATTACAGGACCTTTCTATCAAGGTGGTTGTCAGGAATTTCATTTATTCACCAATTATTTATTCAATATCTTCTATGTCTTAAAGGATATACTTGGTGCTAAGGATAAACAGCTAGTGAATTAGATCAAGTTCCTGAACTGATTGCTCTCACAGGATAGAAATAGTTAGAAACAAGTACCAAGTCAAATTGGAAAAAAAAATATGTCTAAGCTGATTCCCACTTATTAGTTAGAGTCAAGAAAGCATGTTTCAGTCAGAGGGGACAATCTATAAAACTATGCAGTGGCTGGAGAGAGCACTGCACTTTAGAACTTCACGGTTCAATATAGCTCTAATGATGAGTTGGTAGATGAGAAGTGGCAAAATATAATAGGTAGATCCAGATTATGAGGAGATGTCTAAGCCATTGTAAGTTATGGGACTTAACACTTATGAGACTTCCCTGGTGGTCCAGTGGCTAAGTTTCAATTCACTTGTCAACTTTCTTATATGGTCTATTTCTCAACAACTCCAACTAAGAATTAATGCTTTCTTTTGAACAGATGCTTTATTGAATGGATTCTAATAGTACTTTGTACTTATCAATATAATAGGTACTATAGATTTGGTCAGAATACCACAGTTATTTATTTGAATGCTGCATCTTTTACTAGGTCTGACCTTCTAGAAAAATAAAGGTCACTTTGCCTGAAACATAGCAGGTACAGAATAAATGTTGCTTTGCTTACTTACTGAATTAAACATTGTGATGATTAATTTTGTGTGTCACCTTGACTGATCACAGGGTGTCCAGATTAAATGTATTTCTGGGCGTGTCTGTGAGGGTGTTTCCTGATGAAATTAGCATTTGAATTAGCGGGCTCAATAAGTAGATTGCTCTCCCCAGTGGGAGTAGGCATCATCCAATCCTCTGAAGACCAGAACAGAAAAAAAAAAAAAAAATGGAAGAAAGTGGAATCTATTTTTGCCCCCACCCCCTACCCCAGCTTTTTTTTCTTACTGCTTGCAGTGGGACATCTCATCCCATATTTCCTTATCCTCAACTGGGATTTATATCATCAGGTCTCCTGCTTCTCAGACATTTGGACTTGGACAGAATTACCCCACCAGCTTTGCTGGGTCTCCAGCTTACAGATAGAAGATTGTGGGACTTCTCAGCCTTCATAATTACTGAGCTAACATCTCATAATAAAATTATATATATACAGTAACAACCCTGAATATGAACGAGCTCTGTTCTGAGAGCATGTCTCTTTTAGCCTAGGTCTTCGCTTCTGTGAACTCATATGTTTAAAATATTGTATTGTTTATCCAGTTTTAGATAAATGTTTTATGATTGAGTTGAGATTGCATCTTCTCCAGTAAAATTTTTTTGTTCTCCACAGGATATAGATAATTCTTCTGTGATCCCTCACAGCATTCCATTGCATTTGTTGTTTGTGGATAGAAATGCAGTTGATTTTTGTATGTTGATTTTGTATCCTGCAACTTTACTGAATTCATTTATTATTTCTAACAGTTTTTTTTTTTTGGTGGAGTCTTTAGGTTTTTCTATGTATAAGATCATGTCCTCTAAAAACAGACATAATTTTATCTCTTCCTTTTGAATTTGTAAACTTTTTTCTCATTTTCTTGACATTTCTGTGGCTAGGACTTTCAGTACTTTGTTAAAAAGGATTAGCAAGAGTGGGCATCCTTGTCTTGTTCCTGATCTTAGAGGAAAGGCTTGTAACTTTTCACTGTTGTGTATCATATTAGATGTGGGCTTGTTGTATATGGCATTTATTGTTTGAGGTACATTTCTTCTATACTTATTTTGTTGAGAGTTTTTATCATAAAAGGGGGTTAAATTTTCTCAAATGTTTTTTCTGCATGTATTAAAAAGATCATATGATTTTTATCCTTCATTCTATTAACATGTGTATCACATTTATTGATTTGTGTATGTTGAAACATCCTTGTACCCCACAAATAAATCCCACTTCATCATGGTGTATAATACTTTTAACGTGCCCTTGAATTAAGTTTGCTAGTATTTTGCTGGGAATTTTTGTGTTATGTTCATTTGGGATATTGGCCACTAATTTTCTTTTCTTTTAGTGTCTTTGTCTACTTTCAATATCAGAATAATGCTGGCCTTATAAAATGAAGTTGAAAGCATTCTTCTTTTTCAATTTTTTTTGGAAGAGGTTGAGAAAGATTAGTATTAATTCTTCTTTAAATATTTGGTGGAATTTAACTACTGAAGCCAACTGGTCCTGGGCTTTTGTTTGTTGGGAGATTTTTGATTAGTGATTCAATCTTCTTGCTCAGTATAGGTCTGTTTAGATTTTTTGTTACTTCATGATTCAGTCTTAGGAAGTTGTGTATTTCTAGAAAGTTAGATGCTTCTTCTAAATTATCTAATTTGTTGGCATATAATAGTTCATAGTAGTCTTTTTTATGATCCTTTGTATTTCTGTGGTATCAATTGTAATATCTCCTTTTTCATTTATAATTTTATAGAATTCTCTTTTTTTAAGTCTAGTTTTCAACTAGTTTGACAACTTTGTTTATCTTTTCAATAGACTTTAAAAAATCTTTTCTATTGTCTCTCTAGTCTCTATTTCATTCATTTCTGCTGTACTTTTTACTATTTCCTTTCTTCTGCCACTTTTGGGTTTATTTGCTCTTCTTTTTCTAGTTCCTTTAGGTTTAAGTTTAGGTTGTTTGAAAAAAATTTTTTTTCTTAATTTAGGAATTTATTGGTATAAACTTCTTAGAACTGCTTTTTCTGCATCTCATAGGTTTTGGTATGCCCTCTTCCCATTTTTTTTTTTGTCTCAAGATACTTTTTATTTCCCTTTTGATTTCTTCTTTGCCCCATTGGTTGTTCAGAAGTGTGCTGTTTAATTTCCACATATTTGTGAACATTCCAGATTTCCTCCTACTATTGTTTTCTAGGGTTTCATAAAATTGTGGCTCAAGAGATGCCTGATATGATTTACAGTCTTCTTAAATTTGTTAAGACTTTTTTGTGACATAACACATGACATTTTTGGACAATATTTTGTGTGTGCTTGAGAAAAATGTGCATTCTGCTTCTGTTGGATGAAAAGTTCTTTATTGGTCTTTTAGGGTCATTTGGTCTAAAGTAGCATTCAAGTCCAATATTATTTTCCTATAAATTTTCTGTAAGAATGATCTGTCCTTTGTTGTAAATGAAATATTGTAGTCTCTTACTACTAATTGCATTGCTATCTCTTTCTTCAGATTTGTTAAAAGTTGTTTAATATATGTATGTGTTCTGATATTGGGTGTGTATACCTTTACACTTGCTACAATTTCTTAAGTATTATAACCTCTGCTCTCTTTTGCTTCCAATTTGCAAAGAATGTATTTTTCCATCTTCTCCCTTTCAGTCTATGAATGTCCTTAAAGCTTAAATGAGTCTCTTGTAGACAGGATACAGTTGGGTCTTGTTTTATAATTCATTCAGCAACTCTATGCCTATTAATTGGAGAATTCAGACCATTTACATTTAGAGAGGTTTTCGATTGGTAAGGACTTATTACATTTATTAATAGCTTTCTGATTGTTTTGTAGTTCTTTCATTCCTTTCTTTCTCTCTAGCTATATTTCTTGTGAATTGATAATTTTTGTAACAGTATACTTTGATTCTTTTCTCTTTATCATTTGTGTATTTTGCTTTGTGGTTACCATGAAGCTTTCGTAATACATCTTTAATTATAACAGTGTATTTTAAACTGACAACTTGAATTGCATAAAAATATTCTACACATTTAATTTTTATGTTGTTTATGTCATAATTAACAAAGTATTGTAACATTAGTTTATTTTTTAACACTTTTGTTCTTTAACTTATATGCTAGAGGTCAAAAAGAAAATGATATTTACTAAACATAGATTAGTTTTACTATTTTATACTGCTTTATTCTGGAAAATATTGACCATTTTAGGAAATGAAGCCAAGATTTTCTAAAGTTTATGTTCTCTAAAAAAATAAAACAAGACAAAACAATTTGCTTTATTGACAAGTGATTAAAAACTATATAATAGAAAGCCACTGTAGGAAAATGAGGTATTGATCAGGAAAGGATCATAAAACTGAAGAGAAAAGTTATAGACCTGTGACAGCTTGTATTTTCCAACGATATCTACAACTACATCTCCTTTAAGCTCTTTTGTCTGTTTGAAAGAGTCTAGGAGGTAAATCTCTGAGATGTAAAAGGAATATTTCACAGTAACACCCTTGGTTCATCTTTATCAGGTAATGTTTCCTTGATGGCACCTTGGACTTGATCTTTGCTCTGAAGTCCCATGATGGTTATTTTATGTATCAACTTGAATGAATCACAAGGTATCCAGATATTTGGGTAAACACTTTTTTAAGTGTTTCTGTGAGGGTGCTTTTGGATGACTTTATCATTTAAACTCATAGACAGAATAAAGTCAATTACCCTATGTAATGTGTGTTGGCTTCATCCAGTCAATTGAAGGCTTAGCTGGAACAAAAGGCTGATCCTTTCCTAAATAAGAGGGAACTCTTCCTGCCTGATTGAATTCAAACTTGGACATAAACATACTTTATGATACTCACCTAAAAAGAAAAATACAATTGATGCTGTTGACATCCTATCTGGAAATACTTAGCCAGACCAATAGTTTGTAGGTGCATTTTCTATTTTCTGTACAACCATACATGATAGTTTTGCTAAACTTTTTGCCACTGCACATCAAGGATCTCATTTTCTCCAGTTTTCATTTACATTTTCCTTAACTGTTCTTTAGTCCGACGTAGACAGTCTCCTTGAGGCCCATCAGATTTCTACCAATAGCCTCAAGACCATTCCAGTTTCTATCCACCACATGGTCCCAAAACTAATGCCACATGTTTTTGGTTTGACAGTATTTTCTTTCCAGGTACTGAATTGTGCATTTTTTCATAATTTTGTGGGTCAGAAATTTGAATAGGGAATGGCAGAAATGGCTTGTCTCTGTTCTACAATATCAGGGACTTCATCTGGGAAGATGCAAAAGCTTGGATGACTCAGTAGGCAGAAGAAGAATCACCTAGAAACTTCTTTTTTTTAAAATTAATCAATTAATTTATTTTACTTTACAATATTGTATTGGTTTTGCCATACACTGACTTGAATCTGCCATGGGTGTACATATGTTCCCCATCCTGAACCCCCGTCCCCCCTCCTTCCCCATCCCATCCCTCTGGGTCATCCCAGTGCGCCAGCCCTGAGCACCCTGTATCATGCATCGAACCTGGACTGGCGATTCATAGAAACTTCTTTATTTACATATCTTGCACCTTAAATGGGATGGTTTGAAAATTAGAACTACTGACCAGAATGTTGCAGGTAATTTTTCCAGGAGGCCTCTCTGTTTCAAAGAATGGCAGATGCTTTAGGATGCTTAGATGTCTCATATGGTGGCTCATGGCTTCTAGTGTGGTGACTTAGAGAGAACCAGGCAGAAGCTTCATGGGTCTGTCTGCCATAGCCTGAGAAATCACACTGAGCATTCCTACTATATTCTGCTTATAATGGGTATATCACTAAAGTCAACCCAAATCAAAGGGGAAGGGGCATAGACTTCCAGTCTTGGTGGAAGAAGCGTAAAAAATTGCTGACTTGTTTTTCTATAACTGCACAAAATTAGAAAGCAAGGAAGCCAATAATTTGCCAGAAACTTATCATGAAGAATATTTGTGCTATGAGCATAGGCTGGGAGGCCTTCAAGCCTTCAATATTTATACTCTTTCTGTCTTGTTTGGAGGAAGGAAAATATATGCAAATCAGAGGAAATAGTATGGAATTAGTACAATGTCTTTTTTTTTTTATTAGTTGGAGGCTAATTACTTCACAACATTTCAGTGGGTTTTGTCATACATTGATATGAATCAGCCATAGATTTACACATATTCCCCGTCCCGATCCCCCCTCCCACCTCCCTCTCCACCCGATTCCTCTGGGTCTTTTAATCTTGGGTATGTGTTAGAAATACCTGGGAAGCATTCAGGAATTCTGATGCCCAGGCAGCACTCCAGAGCAGTGAAACTAAAATTTCAATAGGGAAGCATTATGTGTGTGTGTGTGTATTTGTGGGGTAGGGACATGGGAGTATGCAGGTGTGCTTGTGTACTTTAAAAAAAATTTTTGTTTTAAGTGCCTGAGGTGATTCTGTTATATAGCTAATATTGAAGACCACTGAACTAATCCTGAGGTTAACAAGAAATTTGATGACCTTCATTTGATTTGACTTCTAACAGCCTGGGTTGACTGGCCTCTACAAGCTCCCTAAATGAACCCTAATAGTGAACATGGGCTACTAATGCATGTATGGAAGAGAATTTGAGAAAATCAGCTCCTAGTGAAACTGTTAGATAATGAGCCTGGAGTCCTAAGGCTTATACCGTTCCCCAAAGAATCTGATTTCAAGAAAAGCTTAACAGTAATATATAAAAAAGCATACTAGAAAAAAACTATTCACAATACCAGCATTGCCTTAAGCCATAATTGACAACAGTTAAGTATTGAGAGAAATTTTTATATTTGTTATAATTTGCTGCATAAAGTAATCTGCTTATATGTTTAATTTTGCACTTTCAATGTGCTGAGGCAATTGTGCTTTTTTTGTGTTGGTTAGATGTTGGTTAGACATCTAGTTAGATGTCTATGTACATGTTTCTTCAGTTTGACTTTAAGCTATTTGAGGATAGGAAGCATATCTTATTAACCATTGAAGCCTAAGTGGCTGGAAAATTGTAAGGCTCAATAATATTTGTTAAGCTAAGTAAGTGGACTGAAAAACCAAGAATCCTCTTACAATGAAGACAAGAAGGGGAGTTTTCACAATGAAGTGCCTAATGGAAAAACAATAGCACTAAGCTTGCATATGAAAACAATGAAATGATTAGAAATGGCATGTATGATCCTAGGCCATTTCCCCAAAAGACTGCCAATACAACATCTTAAGGCTTTGAAAAATCTAGCAAAGGAAGCAATGATAATGGTAATAATATATACATTATTTCACTGTCTTGAATTTTTATTATATTGAAACATATGCTGTCTTGCATACAGGGTTATCATTACCATTTTTCTAAATTCCATATATATGTGTTAGTATACTGTATGCAATTGTAACATATATTGTATATATGTTGTATATGTTGCATATATCATAACATATGCAATAAAGGTTTGGAGATGACATTTTGTGTGTGGTAGCACTCTTTGAATAAAATAGATTGCTCTGAATGCCAGATATGAAGGCTTCTGTTATTAGTTAGTATTTATCTAAGGTGAAAAAAACTCTGGGAAATGTCTATCTTATGATTTCTTGCTTGAATCTAAGCTCCTTGACCCACAGAAACTCAGTTTCTCTGAATTCACCTCAAACATTCAGATTGGGCTCTCTGGCTCTGACTATGGATAAACCTTCGCCCATGTACTTATGGGTAACTTTAAATTGCCATAGGCTGACTGTGCCCTTGTATCCAGCAGCTGCAAAAGCTGAAAAAGGCAATATATATTCAACATTCTTAAGAAAACACTGTCCATTTCCTAAATATCATTGTAAAAAAGTCTCACATAGAGAGGACCCCAATTATGACTTAATACTACTTTTATGATTAGATGCTACCTTAGACCAAGATCCTTTCAGGAGTAAAGTTACCAAAATATTTTCATTCTGAATACAGTATGCATTCCCTTATATTTTTTTCTGCCTCTCTTTGACCCCCCGTATAAAGAGAATATGCAGCTGGACTTCAAATATAGCTCCAGTATTTCTAAAAGATCTGATGTTTGCAGACACTACTGAAGCTCCCCAGAAATCAGAAACAAAAGCAGGACCAAGAGGTCACAAGGGGTTTCATTCCACTGGACTTTTTGAGCATTTATGGCATAGATGTTTCTCTGTGTGAATTTACAAGCACTGGATTTTAACAAGCAGGAGAATCATTCTTGAAATCTTTCCATGTAAGCACACTATTTTCTAAGCTCCCTTTTCCTTGAGATTCCTTTTTGTGCATGCAGAGCTTCATTATTTAAATTCAGACAGATGCATAGAGCTGAATGATTCTTTGGAGACTTGAAAGTCTAGTCGTTTGCTAATTCTGGGATACTCATTATAAACCAGACATAACAGCTTAAGAAAATATCATAAATGCTCTGTCTCCATGCAAAAACATCATGAATATTGATGTTCAGTTTCTGTCAATCCTATGGCTCTTTCTTATTTCATTCAAATTATAGGATAAGAAGGTAGTCCTGCTATGATATACACAGAAACATAGACTGAAAATTTGTCTATAATGCTCTTAATCTCTACCTTGCCAGGAATGTAAATACTAGGCAATAGTTTCTTTGTTCTTATAGTGGCTGCTCCCATTTTCAAGAACAGAAAATCAAATCTCATAGTATTTAAGCTGTTTGCCCCAAATCTTACTTACCAGCTATTAAGTAGAACCAGTATTTGAATCCAGTTTTTCCCTATTAGGCAGTGTTAGTTGCTCAGTCGTGTCCAACTCTGTGTGGCCTCATGGACTGTAGCCTGCCAGGCTCCTCTGTCCATTGGATTTCCCAGGTAAATGACCTTTCTATGTCTAATATCATGTTAACATTTTCTCAATAAAGGGTATAAGAATAAGTAATTGAATGAAGGGATAAATAATCCCCCCATTATGATGTTGGTCTGGATCACAAAAAGAAACAATTAAAAAAGACCTTTCCCAGAATGAGAGGATCCTTGGCTGCTAAACACCTACTTCACGTACCAGGGAAAGTGTAGGCAGTTATATCAGCAGGAAACATATCAGGTTGCATGTCCTTTCCAAGATGATAATCAGTCCTATCAAAGGATAGAGGTTCCATGCACTAGAGATAACAAAGTCACAGAGGATACGCCCATATGAAAAGCTGATTGGCATTGAAACATGTATATTACCATATGTAAAATAGATGACCAGTGCAAGTTTGATGCATGAAGCAGGGCACTCAAAGCGGGTGCTTTGGGACAGCCCAGAGGGATGGGGTGGGGAGGGAGGTGGAAGGGGGGTTCAGGATGGGGGGACACATGTACTCCTGTGGCTGATTCATGTCAATGTATGGCAAAACATGCATTTTTTGTTTTAGAAAATATATATATATATCTCCAATTAAAATAAATTAATTAATTAAAAAAAGAAAAGCTGATTGGCTACTCCTTAGTTTCAAAACAGTAGAGTGGTTCATACAGTAAACTAAATAGCTTCTATTAACAAGTGAAATTTGGTCTAAATCAGTCAATTTTGTATAAACTTACCATATCCAAAATAAAAACAAATATGAAGCATTTGTTTTTATAAAATATTATTGTATTCAAACCACTAGATTAAAAAGAAAAAGTTTGTCTATGTCCAATGATGTATGGCATCAAACATTCTAAATGTTAAGTACTAACAGATCAGCCTGAGGGAGTCATTGGGGCAGGCTGTCTAGGATGTGTTTTTGGTAGTTCAATACCCTCCTAGCTGCTGTAACTAGTATATAAGAATATCACTTTAATCTCCAAATGTGAACACTTTTAAAGAAAAATGTTATATCTACTTATTCTCAACTTGTTTGAGAAGGCAACTTCAGGATTAGTACCTATTCATCTACAAATGTGGAATCTACTTTAGACAAGATCTATCAAGCAAGATCCAAAAGATTAAACTGATTGACATTCCATACAGTTCAAGAGGATTAGAGGCTGTGTCTTCAAGTTTCCTGGTGCAGAAAATCCTTATATTTTTAAGCAGGCATGGGCAGCATAGGAGATGTAGAGTAGCCAGAAGCTGTATATAATAACAGATTTTTCCCAGAGACCTTAAAGGCCTAAAAGTTACTGAATGGCCTGGAGCTCAAAATATTTAGAACTTAAAAGTCAGAATCATTAAACTAGGTCACTAATTCATCTGTGAAATTATTTACCATATCTGCCCAATAAGGTGAGTTGGATTAATGGTTTCAAAGTTCAGTTCAGTCGCTCAGTCGTGTCTGACTCTTTGTGACCCCATGGACTGCAGTACGCCAGGCTTCCCTGTCTATCACCAACTTTTAGAGCTTACTCAAACTCATGTCCATTGAGTTGGTGATGCCATCCAGCCATCTCATCCTCTGTCGTTCCCTTCTCCTCCTGCCCCCAATCCCTCCCAGCATCAAGGTCTTTTCCAATGAGTCAACTCTTCGCATGAGGTGGCCAAAGTATTGGAGTTTCAGCTTCAGCATCAGTCCTTCAAATGAATATTCAGGACTGATTTCCTTTAGGATGGGCTGGTCTGATCTCCTTGCTGTCCAAGGGACTCTCAAGAGTCTTCTCCAACACCACAGTTCAAAAGCATCAATTCTTCAGCGCTCAACTTTCTTTATAGTCCAACTATCACATACATGCATGACCACTGGAAAAACCATAGCTTTGACTAGATGGACCTTTGTTAGCAAAGTAATGTCTCTGCTTTTTAATATGCAGTCTATGTTGGTCATATCTTTCCTCCCAAGGAGTAAGTGTCTTTTAATTTCATGGCTGCAGTCACCATCTGCAGTGATTTTGGAACCCCCCAAAATAAAGTCTGTCACTGTTTCCATTGTTTCCCCATCTATTTGCCATGAAGTGATGGGACCAGATGCCATGATCTTAGTTTTCTGAATGTTGAGTTTTAAGCCAACTTTTTCACTCTCCTCTTTCAGTTTTATCAAGAGGCTCTATAGTTCTTCACTTTCTGCCATAGGGGTGGTGTCATCTGCATATCTGAGGTTATTGATATTTCTCCCGGCAATCTTGATTCCAGCTTGTGCTTCATCCAGCCCAGCATTTCTCATGATGTACTCTGCCTATAAGTTAAATAAGCAGAGTTCACTTCTAACCTATTATTATACTCTAGATCTTTATACTTAAGGAACCCCTTAGAGATTAAGTTGGGCTTGATAATGCCAAAGTGGGTCAAAAGAGTTTAACTATAAATTTACCTTTTCAGGTGCTCTTACATTTCTTCTTTCTGTTCTTTCCTTCTTTCTTGGATTCTTTCCTCAGTCTGGAGAACTTCATTTAGTATTTCTTTAAGTATAAACTTGTTGTCAATGAATTTTTTTATCTTTTGCTTGTTCAATAATGCCCTTATTTTCTTTTATTTTTGGAGGGTACTTTTCCTAGGTTTAGAGCTTTATGTCAGAAGTGTTTCTGTCTGCATTTTAAAGTTGTCAACAACTTTCATTGTTTCTATTAAAATGTCAGCTCTCCATCTTTTTGCTCTTCTTTTAAAGGTAACATATCTTTTTTCTCCAGATGTTTTGAAGACTTTACCTTCATCACTAGTTTTCAGCAGCTTACTATGAATAAACTAAGTTTTTTATTTGCATTAATCCTGTTTGGATATTGCTGAGTATTATGAATCTGTGAGATGAGGCTTTTATAACATTTGGAAAATTTTTTACTATTATCTCTACAAATGCTGTTTCTTTATCACTCCTTCTCTGTCTTCTACTTATAGTATAGTCACACATATTTTAACCATTTCATTATGTTCTACTTGTCCTGTGTTCTTTTTTTCTCCCATCCTTTGTCATTTCCATGATTCTATTCAGATACTTTATATTAGTTTGTCTTCAGGTTTACTCTCTATGTTTTATAGTATGATTAAAAGTAGATTCTTTTCAGTTATAAAATGTCCATCTAATTTTTTATTGGTCCCATTTCTTTCTGTATTCATATTTTCTTCCCTTTTTCCACTTTGTCATCCATGTGCTTTAATAATTTAGCCATTGTTATTTCAAAGCACTAACAACCTCAGATATGCAGATGACACCACCCCTATGGCAGAAAGTGAAGAGGAACTGAGGAGCTTCTTGATGAAAGTGAAAGAGGAGAATGAAAAAGCTGGCTTAAAAGTCAACATTCAAAAAACTAAGATCATGTCATCTGGTCCCATCAATTCATGGCAAATAGATGGGGAAACAATGGAAACAGTGACAGACTTTATTTTTTTGGACTCCAAAATTACTGCAGATGGTGAGTGCAGCCATGAAATTAAAAGATGCTTGCTTCTTGGGGAAAAGCTATGACCAACCTAGACTGCATATTAAAAAGCAGAGACATTACTTTGCCAACAAAGGTCCATCTAGTCAAAGCTATGGTTTTCCAGTAGTCATGCATGTATGTGATAGTTGGACTATAAAGAAAGTTGAGCGCTGAAGAATTGATGCTTTTGAACTGTGGTGTTGGAGAAGACTCTTGAGAGTCCCTTGGACAGCAAGGAGATCAGACCAGCCCATCCTAAAGGAAATCAGTCCTGAATATTCATTTGAAGGACTGATGCTGAAGCTGAAACTCCAATAATTTGACCACCTGATTTGAAGAACCTACTCATTGGAAAAGACCCTGATGCTGGGAAAGATTGAAGGCAGGAGGAGAAGGGAACGACAGAGGATGAGATGGTTAGATGGCATCACTGACTCGATGGACATGAGTTTGAGCAAGCTCCGGGAGTTGGTGAAGGACAGCAAAGCCTGGCATATTGCAGTCAATGGGGTCTCAAAGAGTCAGACACAACTGAGTGAGTGAACTGAACTGATTTCTAAGTATTTGTCCACTAAAACTAACAGATGGATCATTTTGCATGCAGCAAAAGTGATTCCAAAAGGGAAGTTTAGAGCAATACAGGCCTACCTCAAGAAAGAAGAAAAATTTAATAAACAATTTGAATTTATATCTAAAAGAACTAGAAAAAGATAAAGAGAAGGAAATAACAAAGATCAGAATAAAATTAAATGAAATAAAGATGAAAAAATAGAAAAGATTAATGAAACTCAGAGCTGGCTCTTTAAAAAGAAAATCAAGAAAACTTTAGCTATACTGAGAAAAAAAGAGAATTCAAAGAAAATCAGTGCTAAAATAGGAAAAATTACAACTGATACCACAGAAATACAAAGGATCATAAGAGAATAGAATGAGCAATTATATGCCAACAAATTGGACCACTTAGGAAAAAAATGTATAAATTCCTAGAAACACATAATTTTCTAAGACTGAATCATGCAGAAATAGAAAATTTGTACAGACTGATTACTAGCAAGGAGATTAAAACATTAATAAAAAATATTCCAACAAATAAAACCTAAGACCAGACAGCTCCATTGGAGGATTCTACAAAACATTCAATGAAGACTGAATACTTATTCTTAAATTCTATCAAAAAACTGAAGAGGAGGAAAAGCTTCCAAACATATTTCACAAAGCCAGCATTACCCTGATACCAAAAACAGACAATAATGCCACAAAAGAGAAAATTATAGGCCAATATCTTTACAAATGTAGATATAAAAATTATCAACAAAATATTAGCATTCTGCATTCCTCAGTGCTTTAAAACAATCATACACCACGATCAAGTGGGATTTATTCAAAGGGTGCAAGGGTGCTTCAACATCTGCAAATAAATAAACATGATACATCACATTATCAAAATGAGGGATAAATATCATATGATCATCTCAATGTATACAGAAAAAGCATTTGACAAAATTCAACATCCGTTGATGATAAAAAAAAAATCCTCAACACAGTGTATATAGAGGAAAGTATCTCAACATAATAAAGGCTATATATAGCAAATCCGCAGCTAACATCATTCTCAATGGTGCACAGTTGAAAGATTTTCCTCTAAGATCAGGAACAAGAAAAGAATGCCCATTCTTGCCACTTCTACTAAACCTAGTATTAAGAGTCCTAGCCACAGCTATTAGGAAGAAAAAGAAATAAAAGGCCTCCAAATAGGAAAGGAAGAAGTAAAACTTCATTATTAGCAAAAGACATGATACTACATATATAGAAAGACCTAAAGACTCCCACAAAAAACAAACAAAAAAAAACTGAATTCAATAAAGTTGCAGGATACAAAATCAATATACAGAGATCTGTGCCATTTCTATACACTAATAATGAACTATCAGAAATAGAAATAAAGAAGCAATCCATTTATAATTGCCTCAAAAGAATAAAATACCTAGGAAAATTTTTAACAAAGATGTCAAAGGCCTATAAACTGGAAACTGTAAGGAGAAGACACAAATAAATAGAAAGATATTCCATGTTCATGAATTGGGAGAATTAATATGTTAAAATGTCCACAGTACCCAAAGCAATCCACAGATTCAATGCAGTCCTTATCAAAATTCCAATGGTATATTTCACAGAACTAGAACAAATAATTCTGAATTTATATGGAGTCAGAAATGACCCTGGGTAGTCAAAACAATCTTGAGAAAAAACAAAACCACAGGTATCATGCTTCCTCATTTCAAAGTATACTACAAATCTATAGTAATCAAAACAGTATGGTACTGGCACAAAAACAGACAGATCAATGGAACAGAATTGAGTGCCCAGAGATAAACTCATGCACATATTAACAATTTATGATGAAGCAAAAGACATACAGGGAAGAATGGATATTCTCTTCAATAAATGGTATTGAGAAAACTGGACAGCCTCGTGCAATAGGACAAAATCAGATCTCTATCTTACATCATACACAAAAAAGTTAACTCAAAGTGGATTAAAGACTTAAAAGTAAGACCTCAAACCATAAAATTTCTAGAAGAAAGCATAGGTGATAACTTCATTGACATCAGTCTTAGCAATGTTTTTATGAAACTGACTCCAAAAGCAAGAGAAACAAAATAAAAAATAAACAGATGGGACTATATCAAACTAAAAAGCTTCTGCACAGCGAAGGAAATCATCAACAAAGTGAAAAGACAACCTATTGAATGGGAGGAGATATTGGCAAATAATATATAGATACGTGATTAATATCCAAAATATATAGTGAACTTATACAACTCAACATGAAAAAACAAGAATTCAATTAAAAACTGGGCAGAGGGTATGAATAGACAGTTTTTCAGAGAAAATATACAGCTAGCCAACCACCACATGAAAAGATGTTTAATATCACTAATTATTAAGAAATGCAAATCAAACCCACAATGAAATATCAGTACACACCTGTTAGAATGGCTATAATTGAAAAGACAAAAAATAACAAATGTTAGGGAGGATGTAGAGGAAAGGGAACCTTCAAATACTGTTGATGGAACTGTAAATTGGTGCAGCCAATTTGGAAAACAGCATGGAGGTTACTCAAAAAATTAAGAATAAAACTACCATATGAACCACTTAAATAACCACTTATTCCACTTAAATAAGCCAGTTATCTGACTTATTTATCTGAAGAACACAAAAACACTAATTTGAAAACATATATGCACCCTTATGTTCATTGAGGGCTTCCCTAGTAGCCCAGTCTGTAAAGAATCTGCCTGAAATGCAGGAGACGTGGGTTCGATGCCTGGGTCGGGAAGATCCCCAGGAGAAGGAAATGGCAACCCACTCCAGTATACTTGCCTGGAGAATCCCATGGACAGAAGAGCCTGGCAGGACACAGTCCATGGGGTCACAAGAATCGGACATGGCTTAGTGACTAAACGATGATGATCTTCATTGAAGCAATATTTACAATAGCAAGTACATGGAAGTTACCCAAGGGTCCATCAAAAAATTAATGGATAAGAAGATGTGATACATGTATACACACACACACACACACACAGGAATACTACTCAGCCATGAAAAAGGCTGAAATCCTACCATTTACCCCAATCTGAATGGACCTAGAGGGTATAATACTAATGAAATATATCAGTCAGACAGAGAAGCACAGATACCACTTGATTTCACTTATTTATGGAATCTAAGAAAACAAAACAAACAACATAAAACAAAAGCAAACTAATAGATACAGAGAGTAGATTAGTGGTTACCAGAGGAGAAAGGGATTGGGAGTGGATGAAAGTGGTCAACTATACAGTGAGGGATGGCAGCTAGAAATGTGATGATGATCACTTTGAACTGTATATAGGTGTTGAATTATAATGCTGTATACCTGAAACTTATAAATATAGCAGTTCAGTTCAGTCGCTCAGTCGTGTCCGACTCCTTGCGACCCCATGGACTGCAGCACACCAGGCTTCCCTGTCCATCACCACCTCCAGGAACCTACTTGAACTCATGTCCACTGTGTTGGTGATACCATCCAATCATCTCATCCTCTGTTGTCCCCTTCTCCTCCTGCATTCAATCTTTCCCAGCATCAGGGTCTTTTCCAATGAGTCAACTCTTCACATCGGGTGGCCAAAGTATTGGAGTTTCAGCTTCAGCATCAGTCCTTCCAATGAATATTCAGGACTGATTTCCTTTAGGATTGACTGGTCTGATCTCCAAGGGACTCTCAAGAGTCTTCTCCAACACTACAGTTCAAAAGCATCAATTCTTCAGTGCTCAGCTTTCTTTATAGTCCAACTCTCACATCCATACATGACTACTGGAAAAACCATAGCTTTGACTAGATGGACCTTTGTTGGTAAAATAATGTCTCTGATTTTTAATATGCAGTCTAGGTTGGTCAGAGCTTTTCTTCCAAGGAGCAAGCGTCTTTCAATTTCATGGATGCACTCACCATCTGCAGTGATTTTGGAGCCCCCAAAAATAAAGTCTGTCACTGTTTCCATTGTTTCCCCATCAACTTGCCATGAAGTGATGGGACTGGATGCCGTGATCTTAGTTTTCTGAATGTTGAATTTTAAGCCAACTTTTTATTCTCCTCTTTCACTTTCATCAAGAGGCTCTTCAGTTCCTCTTCACTTTCTGCTGTAAGGGTGGTGTCATCTGCATATCTGAGGTTATTGATATCTCTCCCGGCAATCTTGATTCCAGTTTGTACTTCATCCAGCCTGGCATTTCGCATGTACTCTGCATATAAGTTAAATAAGCAGGGTGACAATACATATTATATATATATATATATATATGGACAGGGAAGCCTGGTGTGCTGCGATTCATGAGGTCACAAAGAGTCAAACATGACTGAGTGACTGAAATGAACTGAACTGATATAGAACACTGGATATCTAGATGATAGATATTAATAGATAATGATGATAGATAGATGGTGTGTGTGTGTGCTCAGTAGCTCAGTTGTGTCTGACTCTTTGTGACCCCATGGACTGTAGTCTGCTGGGCTTCTCTGATTTCCTAGGCAAGAATACTGGATTGGGTTGCCATTTCCTCTTTCAGGGAATCTTCCCAACCCAGAGACTGAACTTGCATCTGCTGTGTCTCCTGCACTGGCAGGTGAATTCTTTACCACTGAACTACCTGAGAAGCCCAGACAAATGGTAGATAGATAGACAGATATGAGAGTAGGAAGAAGAAGAATGATATCAGCAGATAAAGAAAAGACATTGAATAAAGAATTTTGAAACTTTTAAAGCCAACTGGCCTCCCATCCCAACCTCTACTCAAAGCACTAGCTAAATGCCGTAATTGTTCATGGCAAAATGAGTCAGTAAATAAACTGAGTGAAGTAAACAAACTATTCAAGAATATAATCAGGAAGAGCTAAATTTCAGAAGATAGAGGAAGACAGTAATGTATAGATGCCTTGAATTTTCAGTCTGTTGAAATTTCTGAAAATGTGCTTCAGCTCCAAATGACTTTAGTGAAATGCCAAAGTCGATTAGTCTGCAATGAGTAGAGTTAAACAGCAGAGAGTCTTTTAAAATAGATAGAAATCCATTTTATAAAACTCATTTCTTAGTCAGAAGTTTTTAAAAATTAATTCTGTCAAGTATTTGGAGCTTCTCAAGATTTTGAAATTCTATGACTTCAAATCTATTTGGGCTTATTTGGGGACTGGCATAATAGCAGCACACCCACATACAGATTGCTTTACTCTGTCACACAGCTCTGTTATAGGGTGAGAGAACAAGACTGTTCACCACTTAAACTGATCTCCTGATCTCTGGTGACAAGGAAAATACACCTCTCTCCCTCTTCCTCCCCACACCTCTTCCTCTTTCTCTTGGTATACCATAGAAATTTTTAAAATTGATTATAATTGGTGAGGGAGTAGGGAAGAGAGTTAAATCTACCTACAGAGTCAATGATGGTTTATCTTATCATTCATAATGCCCTGTTAATAGTAGCACATGTTAATCTAAGACAAGATATTGGGTCCATTTATCTTTCTATTTATTACCTGAAGCATTAAAAGAACATGAAGGGAAACTTATTTAGTTAAATATTCAACATATGAAGAACACGTGTTGGTTAGCTTTTGCGCTTTGAATAGTTCAAAATCACTGGTTCTTCTTGAAGCGTTTGTCACAATCAGGACTCATTCATTTGAAGGGGAGGAGAATTTGCTACCCAAAAATATGGCTTTTTGGCATAAGGATTATTTTTGTCTGATTATTTTTAAAACAGCAGATATAGGAGAAACTATAAAAGTATAGCAAAAGTTACCCTCTTCTAAGAGATATAGTAATGAGGGAAATTTCCATTTGTATTTTCCTGGCTATACCAGAAAGAGGAGTATGACCAAATCTCTAGATGGGGAAGGCAGGGACTTAAATCTGCATAACAACCATGCCCTTGTATATTGTGATTTGCCTGATAACCTCCTGTAACTAGCATTCCTAAAAAAGAAAAACTTTTTAAAGAAAGCTGAGTCCCAAAGAGTTGATGCTTTTGAACTGTGGTGTTGAAGAAGACTCCTGAGAGTCCTTTGGACTGCAAAGAGATCAAACCAGTCAATCCTAAAGGAAATCAGTCCTGAATATTCATTGGAAGGACTGATGCTGAAGCTCAAGCTCCAATAATTTGGCCACCTGAACTGACTCATTGGAAAAGACCCTGATGCTGGGAAAGATTGAAGGCAGGAGAAAAAGGGGATGACAGAGGATGAGATGGTTGGATGGCATCATCAACTTGATGGACATGAGTTCGAGCAAGCTCTGGGTGTTGGTGATGGACAGGGAAGCCTGGTGTGCTGCAGTCCATGGTGTCGCAAAGAGTTGGACACGACAGAGCAACTGAACTGAAATGAACTAGCATCCCTGCTTCACCAACATCTTCTTTTGTCTTTAGCTGGAAATGATTTTTAAGATGGTGGTTTGGGACATTTTTGGGAGTTACTCAGTTTCTCTGGGTTTCTCCCATGTATAAAGGAGGTATACATGTTACTAAACTTCTGTTTGTTTTTCTCCCGTTAATCAGTCTTTTTACTACAAGGATATCTCAGCCTCCTAGAAGGAGAACCTAAAAGAAGAAATTATCTTTCCTCTCCTACATAACTCGGGCAGATTTCTGGGATCTGGTTCTCGGCAAGTCACTAATGTGAAAAGACGGTTTTGGAACTGTACAAAAATGGGCCAGAATGCATTGTTTTAGGCTACATCTGTGCTTTCCTCCGTCGTTTTGTAAGGTCTGCTTCTAGCTCTGGATTCACTTTTCTGTTGTACAGGATATTATCTTCACCCTCATTGAACTTCAAGACAAATCAATAAAATATTATATTCTTGGGGAAAAAAAACTTTACAGTGCAAGCAGATTATGTTTGATTTATACTTTGAGGAGAAATGGCATGAGAAAAATTACTATTCTGAAAACATAACAGTGTATTACCTCTATCATATGTGGCATCAACATACAATATTTACAAGGGCTTTTTCCTTCCCTTTCAACATTGGAAAATTAATAAACCCAGTCCAACTCATTCTTCTCATTTTCATTTATTTGGATGCTATCAATTTTATATCTATTACAAAATAGCAACCATTAAATCTCATGTGCTTTTGTTATTTAAAAAAACTGTCATGCACATGTATCATAAATATTGCACTTGGAAAGATTAATTGGATCATTTTGCTCTTTTCTGTGTTTGGGCTTAGAAGCTTCTAATGTCATATGGGAAGGAAACCAAATGCATGATGCATTCCTAGTATTCTCTGCTATAGTTAAAGATAAGCATTTAGAAGTGTGTTCTCTGTCTCCATCCAACATTTTTGGTCTGTTTCTCCACTGGTTCCTTAACATCTTCAAACATACTTTGAAACATACCTAAGCTTCCTCATTTTGTAACTTTTTAGTTGACCTTGATCTCTTATCTGGGGATTTCTCTGGTTCTCTACTATATTTTAGCCTCAGAATGATCAAAATTGGGGTATAGTTCACATACGAATAAGACTCAACATTTAAATGGTTTTCAGTATATTCATAACCATCACCACTGTCCAAATCCAGAATATTTCCATTACCCCAAAAAGAAACCCTATCCCCATTAACAGTCACTTCCCAATCTCCCCTCCCAAGCCTGCCAATTACTAATTCCCTGTTCTGGACATTTTATATAAATATCATCACACAATATGTGGCCTTTTGTATTCGGTTTCTTTCATTCAGCATGTTTTCAAAGTTCATCCATGCTATAGCACAAATCAGTATGTGATTTTTCTTTATGGTTGAATAATATCTCATTTGATGAATATACCATATTTTGTTTATACATTTATCAGTTGATTACATTGGGGTTGTTTCTACATTTTGACTATTTTGAATAATGCTGCTATGAGTATTTGTGTACATGCTTCTTTGTGGACATATGTTTCCAGTTCTTTTGGGTATATAACTAGCAATGGAATTGCTGTGTCATATAGTAACTATGTTTAAAATTTGAGGAACAGCCAAACTGTTTTCCAAAGTATCTGCATATTTTTACATCTGCACCATTATGTATGAAAGTTCAAGTTTCTACACATCCTTGTCAATGTTTGTTATTACCTGTCATTTTGAAAGACATACTTGGTAGGTGTGAAGTGTGTCCCACTATAGTTTTGATTTGCATTTCTTTGATGGTTAATGAATTGAGCACCTTTTTTTGTGTGTTTATTAGATATTTGTATATCTGCTTTGGAGAAATATTTATTTAAATCCTATGCTCGTTTTTAAACTATATTGTTTGCATTTTCATTATTGAGTTGTGAGAGTTCTTCATATACTCTGAGTATGAGATCCTGATCAGATATATGATTTACAAATATTGTCCCCCATTCTATGGATTGTCTTTCTGTTTTTAAAATAGTGTCTTTCGAAGCACAAAATTTTAATGAATTCCAATTTATCTAGTTTTTTCTTTAGTTGTTTGTGCTTTCAGTATTATATCTAAAAAAATAAATTGCCAAATCCAAAGTCATGAAGATTTATGCCTATGTTTTCTTTTAAGAGTTTTATAGTTTAAACTCATATTTAGATCTTTGATACAATTTGAATCAAATTTTGTATATTGTGTAGTAAGGTTTCAAAGTCATCCTTTTGTATGTGGATATCCAGTTGTCACAACATCATTTGTTGAATCCTCATTGAACTGTCTTGGCATCCTTGTTGAAAATCAATTGACTATAAATATGTAGGTTCATCTTTATACTTTCATTTTTATCCCATATATAAGTATTCAACACCGGTGAGAAAGGCCATCATCAAAAAAATCTACAAACATAAATGCTGGAGAGGGTGTGGAGAAAAGGGAACCCTTTTGCACTGTTGGTGGGAATACAAATTGATACAGCCACTATGGAGAACAGTATGGAGATTTCTTTAAAAACTTGAAATAAAACTACCATATGACCCAACCATTCCACTATGGGTATTTATCCTGAGAACTCAATAGTGTACATATATATGGAGAAAGAGAGAGAGAGAAAGAGGGAGAGAGAGAGAGAGGTATTCTTATGCCTGTACCAAACAATCTTGACTACAAGAGCTTAAATTTTGATAATGGGAAGTGTGAGCCATCAAACCTGGTTATTTTTCCCAGTTGTTTTGGCTATTCCTATTTCCACGTGGCTTTAGTATCAGCTTATCTATTTCTACAGAAAGGGGCAGCTGAGATTTCAATAGGACTTGCTGTGAATCTGTAGATAAATTTTGAGAGTATTGTCATCTTCATATTAGTCTTCCCATCTTTGAACATGGACTCTCTTTATATTTACATACATCTTTGATTTATTTAAATAATGTTCTCATAGCTTTTTATTGTGTAAATCTTACATCTCTTTGGTTAAATTTATTCCTAAGTATTTAACACTTTTTGATTTTAAATGAAATTATTTTCTTAATTTGATTTTCAGATTGTATAGGAATTGCAATGGAATACAATATACTTGTATAAAAAACAATGCAATTATATATGGTTGTACAATCTTTTGTGTATATTGTTCTTACAGTCTAAAAATTTGCTGAATTTGTTAGTTCTAATAGTTTGGGGGCTATTTCTTATCATTTTTAGAGTATAAGGTCATGTCATCTATGAATATAGTTTTACTTCTTTCTTTCCATTTTGAATGCCTTTTGTTTCTTTTTCTTTCCTAATGCCCTGTCTAGAACTTGCAGTATAATGTGAAATAAAAGTGGGAAGACAGGGCATCCTTGTTTTGTACTTGATCTTAAGCTTTTGATTTTTCACCATTAATTGAGATGTTAGCTCTAAAGTTTTCATAGAAGCTTTTTGTCAGATTGAAGAACCTCCCCTTTATTCCTAGTTTGTTAAGTGTTTTTATGGTAAAAGATGCTGGACTTTGTTAAAAGTTTTTTCTGCATCTATTGAGAATATTGTTCTTAATGCATTAACATGGTGAACTGCACTGATTGATTTATGTATGCTGAATCAACTATAGCATTACTGGGATAATCCCTACTTAGCTGTGGTATGTACTCCTTTTTTTGCCTATTGCAGAATTTGCTTTTCTAGAATTTTAAAAGATTTTTATGTCTATATTAATGAGGGGTATTGGTTTAGAATTTTTTATTCCCTCTTGTGATGTCTTTGTCTGGTTTTGGTACATTTGTTTCCTTTTAACCTTCCACTATTAGGTATTAAGGTTCACCCTTCCACTGAAACTGCTCTAGCAGAGATGACCAAATCTGATGCCTCAGTTCTTCAAAGCATTTGTCACTGTCTTTGAATTTGCCATTATTAATTTTCACCTCTTCAAAATCTTCTTTTCCGTCAGCATTTACCCCTTGGAGAAGTTAGTACAGAGATACTCCTTTGTTTTTTGTCACAAAGATGGAAGGGGGAAAGTTGGTATTTATAGTCAGAACAGCATTTTATAAAGCTGTGACCAAATCAGAGAATTCCTGCAACTATTCTGACCATCATAACAAAACAAAACACACTTCTATTGAACAAGGAATTCTGCTTCTTCTATACCAGGCTCTGGAATCACCTTACCTGGATTCCCATTCTGCTTCCACATCTCTGCTCCCTTTAGCAAGTTATTTAAGGTTTGTGTCTTCATTGCTCATTTATAAAATGGGAATGATGATAATAGTGCATATGTTACAGGGCTATAAATATTATATAATACAATGCATACAAAGTTCCTGATACATACCAAGTACTTCACAAATGATGACCATCATTATCATAGCCACACAATCTAAGAGAGATGTACATGAGTGAACTATGCCAACAATGTGACTCAGATGTTAAGCCATTGCTTCAGTTACTGCTCCAGCCTTGGTTTCTTTCCAATCTTCTCACTCAGACTTCATGATGCAGCTGTCTGAAGATGTAGGGGCAGTGCAGTATGACGGTTTTTCTTGTATCTGGGCATGGAGAAAAAAACTGCATGCCTGAATATGCTCAGGGTACTATTTATTCCCTCATTCATTCAACCAATATTTATTGAACATCAGTTATGTACCAGACACTGAGCTAAGGGAAAGGAATACAGTAGTGAATAAGATATATGTATAGTTCATGCTGCCATGCAACTTACCTTCTCGAGGGGTGGGGCATGGATATCACAATCTGGTATGGGATTGGTGAAACTTTAATCTAGAAGAAATTATTTTCAGTTTTGCAGGCCAAGCAATCTCTGTTGTAACTACTAAACCATGTGGTTGTGGTGCAAATATAGAGCCATAGAGAATACAGAAATAAATGGCACAGTTGTGTTCCAATAAAACTTTACACAAACAAGTGGCAGGCCAGATTTTGCCCAGGCTACAGTTTGCCAACTTTGGTCTAAATACATAATCATAAGTAAAGGGAATGGAATGGAAAAAAATAGAGGTTTTTTTTCCCATTATAAAGACAAGTCTACATTTACTTCAGCCTTCATTTCAAAACCAGAATGGGCCCATGAAGTCAGAAGTCCATTTTCTGCCAGGATTTGGAATTCTGCACCATCACAGTGGATATAAAACTGCATGTTCTTACAGGAATCATTGGTGACTAAGGTATATGAAGTATGTCACAGAAGATTCTTATTCCATTTTGTGTTGTTATGACCAAACAAGTTGGTCTCAAAC
Source organism: Cervus elaphus (assembly GCF_910594005.1). Lineage (NCBI taxonomy): Eukaryota > Metazoa > Chordata > Mammalia > Artiodactyla > Cervidae > Cervus > Cervus elaphus. Next base: position 39,866,687 of record NC_057848.1, on the reverse strand, counting down.
ATTTGACATTCTGAGTAACAATTTTGGTGGCCTTTCAAGTTTGTGTCTATGCTGCACATTATAATATCTATTCTCCATCCTAAAAACTGGCCTCTGACATTTTGTTTCTGTGTGGGCCAGAGTAGACAAAACACATGCTATATCCAGGGCTAGCTCCAAGAGTAGATAAGGTTTGGATTGGCTTTTATTTTTTTCACTGATTATAAAATACATAATTTCAGCAAAGCCAGGAACAAATTGAGCTACTTGGCATTTTGAAGACATTTCTAAAGAAATACTAGAAGTTACTCTTTGCCCAGAACTGTTTCAGGAGATGTGGAACCACTGAAAAGGGTCATTTAAAGCAGGGAACTGCAAGTGTAACTATAGGATAATTTCTTCTTAAAACTCCCTTTTAGATGCTGTTCTTTGAAACAGCATGCTTTGTGCCCTGGCAGTTACTTTTGTTTCATGGGTCTTATTAGCTTGTAGAAGTTTTGAAGCATTTTCGTTTATTTTTTTTTTCATTTATTTTTATTAGTTGGAGGCTAATTACTTTACAATATTGTAGTGGTTTTTGCCATACATTGACATGAATCAGCCATGGATTTACATGTATTCCCCATCCCGATCACCCCCTCCAGCCTCCCTTTAGTCTTTAAAACATAATCATCTTCATTTTTCTGTTCTTTTGATTCTTCTTAAAGGTTTGATTGGGCTTCCCGAGTGGTTCAGGTGGTAAAGAATCCACCTGCAATGCGGGAGACCTGGGTTTGATCCCAGGGTTGGGAAGATCCCCTGGAGGAGGGCACAGCAACCCACTCCATTATTCTTGCCTGGAGAATCCCCATGGACAGAGGAGCCTGGCGGGATTGCAGGCGTCCACGGGATTGCAAAGAGTTGGACGTGAGTGAGCAACTATCACAGCATAAAGGTTTGTTTATGCAGCTATATGATGAGATTTTTCTCTCATTTTCTCTTTTTGTTGTCATCTTTGAGATGAGCATAAGTTATCTGAATTTTCTTGCTTAATATATTTCAGTGATATAAAGTGGTTTTCTGTAGTGGTTTGACCTTTTCAATATTGTTGGCAAGATGAGTGCCTACCTTTGAGTCCTGAGAAATTAGTTTGTGAGAACGGTGCCACCTTCAGGTAATGGTATGGAACAGAAAAGAAGGCTTAGAAAAACGGCACACTAGGGGAAGCTTCTATCTGCAGCAAACTTCTATATGAATTAAGTTTTTGTTTTAAATAATTTTTGTGACCCTAGATTCCCCATGCTCCAGGCTGTGATTAAAACTTTTTTTTATTACTAAAGAAAGATTAATCTCCACGTTAATAAGTGTTTGTGCATGTGCGCCACTTAATGCAAGTTGAGAAGAGCATCGACAGTTACACCCACATCCATACCCACACAAGTTTGAATAAAGAACCACTGAATTTTCTACTCTTTGCTCACCAGCCACATAAAATGAGACAAAGAATTCAGAAAGTGACTTCAGATACTTCTCTCCACCTCCTTTAATATTTACCATCAAAAGAATTCTATTTTAAATTTCTTATTTGAAACCAGTAGTCAGCAAAGAGATTTCTTCCCAGGTGGTGCTAGTGGTAAAGAAATCCTCCTGCTATTGCAGGAAACCCAAGAGACACGGGTTCGATTCCTGGATTGGGAAGACCCCCTGGAGAAGGAAATGGCAACCCACTCCAGTGTTCTTGCCTGGAAAATTCCAAGGACAGAGGAGCCTGGTGGGCTACAGTCCATGGGGTTGCAAAGAGTCAGACACAGCTGAGCATGCACACACACACACATTTGAGACCAGTAGTTAGTCAGCAGATTTCTAGGAAGGCATGTACAACTAATCTGATTAATGAGAAAAAGTTTATATTGCAGAGAATGGACAACAGAGAAAAATATTAGAAAGGTGCTTGGAAAAATAATGATGGGAACAATGTCTCTCTTCTCTAAGTAAGCATTTTTATTACTAACTGATGGCTTATTAGCCAGAGATAGTGAGTAGACTGAGGAAGCAAATGAATGGATCTGAGAAGAACCAGAAATTGAATATGGATAGAGTATGAGCTGGGGCTTCCTCTGTGGCTCAGTGGTAAAGAATCTGCTTGCAATGCAGAAGCTTCAGGAGCTGCAGTTTCAATCCCTGGGTTGGGAAGATCCCCTGGAGGAAGGCATGACAACCTACTCCAGTATTCTTGCCTGGAGAATCCCATGGACTGAGGAGCCTGGTGGGCTACCGTCCATAGGGTCGCCAAGAGTCAGACGTGACTGAAGTGGCTGAACACAGCACAGCACAGAGTGTGAGCCATGGAACCAAGAGCATAATGAGGGGCAGGAAGAATTTCGCTTCCATTGGGGGCTTTGTTGTAGGCAGTTGCAATCAAAATGGAGTGTCCTCTCAAACAACCTGTCCTCACTTTCTTTTGCTAAATCAGAAGGAATGGAAAAGTAGGGAAATAATCCTCTTTCAGGTTGAGTGAGTGCTTGCTCCTGACTATAGCCCACCAGGCTTCTCTGTCCATGGGATTCTCTAGGCAAGAATACTGGAGTGGGTTGCCACTCCTCCAGGAGATCTTCCTGAGCCAGGGGTGGAACCTGCATTTCCTGCATTGCAGGCGAATTCTTTACTGCTGAGCCATCTGTCCAAATACAAAACGAGTTGCTTCTAAAGGTGACTGAGTTCCTTGTTACTAGTGAGTCCAACTGTAGGTCAATTAGGAGCCACTTGGGGGTAGTAAGAGCACATGGCCCAGTCAAGATGGGCTCTAGCCTTAGCAGAAGCAGAATGAAGGAGAAGGAACAAATGGACGACAGTAAGAAAGCTGTAGAAGTATTTTCCTAATAGACACTGAGTACGTTTAAGGCTGACTTGTCAGTCTGTCTCAAGTAATTCCTCTATCTTCTTTAAGATGGTGGATCATTAAACACAAAGAAAAAAGTATCCTGCTACATATAGATCCAGTTTCCTCCTGGGTTAAAATGAATTTGATTTAATAAATCAAACATTTGAAAGATTTCTTTGGAATTTAAATTCACAGTAATAGCTAATGTACTTTCTATTCAAAACTCTAAAATTAAGGAATCTGATCTTGCTTTTAGTTAGATAATATAAATGAAGAGATTTTAATGACAAACATGTAATCAGGAATGTAAGATGAAAAATAGGACATTTTCTAAAGCTCTCACATGGTATCTCTGATAAGGTTTGGTCAGTACACAAAGAACTGAAGAATGCAGTAAAAACAGGAAGGTGTAATGCACTAGGTATTTTATTTTTCAAATACTTTCCATATGCCTTCACATCCATGGCAACAGACAATAAATAGCATATGATTTAAAAATTAAATCTATTGACGTGAAAAAACATTTTTCCAGAGAAGATATATGAAAGGCTAAGAAACACATGAAACGGTGTTTGACATCATTAGCCATCAAGGAAATGCAAATCAAAACCACAATCAGACACCACTTTATATCTACTACCATGGCTATAATCAAAACATGACAACAACCTTCCTACATTGCCGTGTGCTTGTGTGTACTTAGTTGCTAAGTCATGTCTGACTCTTTGCGACCCCATGGACTGTAGCCCAAGATCCTCTGTCCATGAGATTCTCTAGGCAAGAATACTGGAGTGGGTTGCCATGCGCTTCTCCAGGGGATCTTCCCGACTAAGGGATTGAACCTGCACCTCAATGGGGAGGTAAACTGGTGAAGTTGCTGTAAAAAACAGCTTGGCATTTCCCCAGAAAGCTAAACACAAAGTTACCATATACCCCATCAATTCCACTCCTAGGTATATGCCCAAGAGAAATGAAAACATGTCTTAAAAATACATACAGTTTCATAGCAGTGTTATTCATAATAGACAAAAAGTAGAAACTACCTAAATGTGCATCAACTGCTAAATATTTTATATCCATACAATGGAATGTTATTCAGGAGTAAAAAGGAATGAAATGATTCATGCTTCTATAACGACGAACCTTGAAAATATTGTGTTAAGTGAAAGAAGTCAGATACAAAAGAACTCATAGTGTGTGATTCAATTCATATGAAATGTCCAGAAGAGATAAATCTGTAGAAACAGAAAGATTAATGGTTGCCCAGAACTTGGATGGGGGGTTGGGGATAAACAGGGAGTGACTATTAATGGGTACAGGGTTTCTTTCTTGTAATGATGAAAATGTTCTGGAAAATGTTCTGGAATGGTGATGGTTGCACGTTCTGTGAATATGTTATAAAACATTTAATTGTAGAATTTAAATGGGTGGATTGCATGGGATGTGAATTATAACTCAATGAAGCTGTTTAAAAATTATACTCCATTTTGTCCAAGATATTTATGATGCCTAACAAGTATATCATCATGATATCTACTTCCATAATATTAAAACACTGTTTTCACAGTCAGGAGAAAAAGGTTAACAGTTGGTCATGATTTTGGCTAGCAAATCCTGATGCAGCCTCTTTCAATCGCCCATGAAAATATTTGTGCAGACCCCTGAAAAGTTAATAACTAAAACAAAATCTTTAACTAATAATCTATTATCCATTTAGTTAAGGCTATGGTTTTCCCAGTAGTCATGTATGGATGTGAGAATTGGACTATAAAGAAAGCTGAGCACCGAAGAATTGATGCTTTTGAATGGTGGTGTTGGAGAAGACTCTTGAGAGTCCCTTGGACTGCGAGGAGATCCAACCAGTCCATCCTAAAGCAGATCAGTCCTGAGTGTTCATTGGAAGGACTGATGTTGAAGCTGAAACTCCCAATACTTTGGCCACCTGATGCGAAGAGCTGACTCATTTGAAAAAACCCTGATGCTGGGAAAGATTGAGGGCAGGAGGAGAAGGGGATGACAGAGGATGAGATGGTTGGATGGCATCACCGACTCAATGGACATGAGTTTGGGTAGGCTCCGGGAGTTAGTGATTGACAGGGAGGCCTGGCGTGCTGCAGTCCATGGGATCACAAAGAGCGACTGAACTGAACTATTACTCAAAACTTTGCTTGAAAAGTCAAGTGCTGACTTAGCAGTAAATTAGATTACACATGCTAACCTGTAAAAAGGTGGGAAATGTTTTATAGAAATACCGTATAGAAATAAAACACATAGGGCTTCCCAGGTGGTGTTAGTCTTAAAGAATCTGCCTGCCAGTGCAGGATACCCAGGTTTGATCCTGGAGGAGGAAATGGCAACTCACTCCAGTATTCTTGCCTAGAAAATTCCATGGATCGAGGAGCCTTGTGGGCTACAGTCCATGGAGTCACAGAGTCGAACATGACCGAGCATGCACATATACGCCAAAAGCACCTGTACCTGACTCTTATCCTCAAGGATCAGACCATTTAAAGAGCAGAACAGGCTTCTCTCGGCTTCAAGGAAATTTTTTTGGGACAAGGCTGGGGCCAATCTAGTTAACTCTCCCTCTTCTCTCTTTCTTATTTCACAGAAGAATGGCAGTTGCCAGGATACAGCTTGTTAGGAAGCTTGTGATCGATGTATCCAGAGAGGCAGAGTCCATAAGTAAAGTCTGTGAGTGGAAGCAGAAAAGAGAAGAGCTTTGGTACACTTGAAGGAAGGACTGGGTCACCATACTCCTGGACAGAGTGGGACAAGTATAGTGTAGATACCTTATTTGATGACAATAGCCAAGATTTGATAGATCTTGCTTTGTTCAAGCAAATCATCTCTTGTTTATACAAATATATACATACATGTACACACACACACACATATATATATAAATTCATGCTTCCTATGAAATAATACTATACAGAAAAATGAAAGCATTATCCTGTAGATTTCATTGAATTTATGCCTATTTCTAGTTATTCAATATAATTTCATAGGAGTGGAATTTGAGTCAGTTTTCATATTTGACAAATATCTTAAAGACTTTTTATACATATTAATTACTTCGCTTACTTAAAGGTCATGGTAAATTATAATCACATCAGCAAAGTATGAAAAATTTCAATTCCTTGTCAATACTGGATAGTTAACCATAAAGAAATTTGTTTTAATTTGACAGAGAAGCTATAGAAACAATATTATTACAGGGTTTTTAGTTCAAATTTATTTAATTACTATTTAATTATATGGAATTTATTTTTATAGGTTTACCTTTCCTATTCCTTCTTTTGTAAGTTTCATGTTCTTGCCCTTCAAACATTTTTCTACTGGGATATTTGTGATTGCCTCATTTATTTGTTAGAACTCTACATAATAATTGTATCTACCCTTATTCTGTCATATGTTGCAAATATTATCCAGGTTTCACTAGCTTTTGAGTTTTGATTAATTATTCATGAGATTTCTTAGATACAGAAAAATGTTTTTAACTGCAATCAATTCTCTTAGTCTTATCCTGTAAGATTTTTAAAACTTTACCTCTGTGATTAGGAATAACTTGGCAGCCAATTGCCCCATCAGTATTTTCTGATTTGAAATGCCACCTTTATGATATATAAAGTTCATACACATAGATAAAGACATATAGTATGTAGACAAGCAGTTTTTGTTTATTCTCTTATCAGTCGTGCATTGATTTATTTTAGCCTTACAATACATAAATATTTTCAAATCTGGCACTGCAAATTCTGTTCATTGTTATTTTCAAAATAATCTTAGCTATACCACTAAACCACTAAATTAGCACTTAGAGATGAAATTTATAATCTATTTGTCAAATCCTCCTATCAAATAATGTGGCACATCTTTTTATTTATTAAGGATCTTGTCTTTTAAATACCAAAGTAATTTACAAAAATTTTATTCATTTGCCAATGTTATTCTGAGATATTTTATAATTTTGGCTGTCAGCAGAAAAGTTTTTTAAATATAATATTTTACTTTCTATTGATATTTAGTATTTAAAAAGAATATGTACTTTTGATACAATTTTGTATGGTTCAGAATGAGATAGTTAATGAATTATCCAAATTCACAAAACTGTTATGCATTTTTGTTTACCTTGATCTGTTAAATAAGTTATGAGAAAAGATCCATCCCTTGAAGATTGATTCATCTGCAGTTTCTCTTTGTACATTCACCTGTGTTTCCTTTATATAATCTGAAGCATATTTTCTATCAAGAATGTATGTCTTGTGAACATGAAATACTGCTTTTGGCACAGTTTACAATTTAACTCTTTTTAGAATTAACATCACAACACTTGCCTTTATTGTATTATCATTTTGTACTTTTCTCATCCCTTTATTATTAAACTTTTTCTCTCAGCATGCCTTAAGTACTTCTTTATTAAATTATTAAATAAAGAAAAGGAGATGGATTCTGAGAGTAGAGGGAAAAGCATTACTAAAAGGTGACTTTTAATTTTTAGACTAACTTGGTAGATTTTGGAGGACTGGAAATAAGACAATTTTCAACATATTAAGTTGAAAACAAAAATGTTTTCATATACAATAGACATATGTCTGGAGTTCAAAGTTAGAGATTGTGGCTGGAGATATAATTTTGGGAGTAGCCAGTTTAGGAATGTTATTTAAATCCATGGCTTGATCTGATCACCTAAGGTAAGGGTACAGAGTAAAAGGAATGGAGGTCTATAAATTAAGCTCTAGGATATGCTAACATTTTTATGATGAAAATAAGAGGATCAATATGTATGAGTGAGTTTCTCTGCTGTGCACCTGAAACTATCACAACATTGTTAATTGGCTATACTCCAATATAAAATACAATTTTTTTGGAAAAAAAAAATAAGAGGATCCAGTAAAGGAGACCAAGAACAGGCCATATTAAAGTTAAGAGGAGAGTAGGTTTTCATAGTAGCTGGTGGGGAAACTTTCTTGAAACGGAAGGACTGGATAATTTTGTCAAAAGTTGTTGAGACAGCAGTGTCCAAGTGAAGCTTCTATAGTAATGAGAATATTCTAGATCTGTGCTGTAGAACACAGTTGCCACTAGCCATAGTTGGCTATTGAACACTTGAAATATGGCTATTGTGACTGAGGAACTGAATTTCTTTTAATTTAATAGCCAAATGTGGCTAGTGGCTGCCATATAGGACAATGGCATTTGAGTTCTTAGGAAAGATGAAGACAGAAATGTGTCCATTTAGACATCAGTTTCATTGGAAAGGTGGAAAACTGGATGAGAGTGGGCCAAAGTGTGAATAAGATAAGAAGAAGCAAATTCAATAATATCATATCAAGAAAAAAACAAAAACAAGATGCAAAATTATGTGTGGAGAAAGATCTCTCTTTTAAAATAGGATATAAGAAGCATAGAAAACCTGAAAAGGGTATACACTAAAAATATTAACAGGTTATCTCTGAGTAGTGGGATAATGCTTGATTTTATTTCCTTCACATAATTTTTATATTTTTTAATTTGTACAATAGCTATGTATTCTTTTCATGTTTGATGAAATTGAAGTATATGAATATGATTATCTCAATGATATTAAATGTATTAGACCAATACATTATACATTTAAAAAATAGAACTAGAATTTGGTAACTCAAAATAAAGGATAAGATCTTTGACTTGACATTAAATCATTCACTGAACATAGTACAAATCTTTCTGAAGTTAAAAGGCTGTTAATGGACATTTTAATACATAGACTCAGTGTAATTAAATTGTACAGTTTTGTCATCAATTTTTACTCTAGGTCTAACTTTTGTTTTTTACAAATATGGTTTAGGGACTGATTCCATGTCATATTTAAATATAATTAAAACTTTTACTTTCTAAGAATTCTATAAGAGTCTTGAGTATTGAATAAGATTAATATTACCCTAAATTATGGAAGGTCTCTTTAAACAAGAGAGCAGTTGGTTAGTAATTATCATCAGATACCGAAAGTGTTTAAATATTATAAAAATGGTATTCTATGCACATCCATAATTGTTGATTAAATTCTAATCTTTCCTACTAGATTTTTCAGTTTCATATTTATCTCCATTTCCCTAAGCAGTGGCATATCTTTGTATAAAGAGTAATATTGCCTTATTGTTTATTATATGACAAGAAAAATTAAGATTTGGTTAATTTTGTGGTCTTTCATTTTACTAATCTGCCACAGAATTTTGTCTTGAGATTGTGGGCAAAAAGATGAATGTGTTTGACTTCTGACTATTTAAGATGATTTTGGTTACAAAACTATTGAATTTATTCTCTGCTTGTAATTATTTTAAACGGAGATAAGAGAATGGTGTCAATTTGAGTCCAATCAAGGAAAAATTTAGACCACTTCAATGTTCTTTGTGTAGCATCGAAAACATAAGTTAACTATGTCTGTCCTCATTCTCCAAATTTAAATTCCAGAATTATCACTACTGCTCAAGCTCAACTTGATCCCAAAGTGCCCAAGAAAGGGGATTGCTCTCCATGTCTTAAGATAATTCTCCTAATAGATAAAAGATGTGGCATAAAGGAAAGAACATTCAACTAGGATAAGAAAACCCAGATTATCCTCCTACACTTCTGCTTGCTTCCAGTATATGTAACATTGGGTACAATATATGTAACTCTATATTTAGTTATGGAAACTGTTGTTGTTATTTAGTTGCTAAGCCATATCTGACTCTTGTGACTCTATGGACTATAGCCCGCCAGGCTCCTCTGTCCATGGGACTTCTCAGGCAAGAATACTGGAGTAGGTGGCCATTTCCTTCTTCAGGGGATCTTCCTGACCCAGGAATCGAACTGGAGTATCCTGCACTGGCATATGGAATTCTTACCACTGAACCACCAGGGAAGCCCAATGGAAATACATAGAACTGTAAAATGGAGGTCATAATGGTTCTTACTTCATGGTGGTAATTAAATTTTTAGACAATTTTATAATGCATTTAATGGAGTTTCTTGCCTAGAATAAGTGTTAAATATTATCTCCCTCCTTCACAAATGACCTGCTGTTGTTATTCAGTTACTCAGTCATGTCCGACTCTTTGCAACCCCGTGGACTGCAACACACCAGGCTTCCCTGTCCTTCACCATCTCCCAGAGCTAGCTTCAACTCATGTCTATTGAGTCAGTGATACCATCCAACCATCTCTTTCTATGTCTTTCCCTGATGAACCCCACAAATAACCTGTGGGGTTCATCAAATCCAAGTGTCAACCCCTATTCTGCCTTTTCCTAGTCATGTGATTAAGACAAGCTATTTAACCTCTCCAGCCTCTAGAATTCTGTAAAAAGATAATACTACTACTACCTACCCTATGAGATTTTCATGAGGATTGCAGCATAGTATGGCATAATATACATGAAGTTTCTCCCAAGACACTAAGTATAAAATTTTATTATTAAAGGTTTATCTACTGCTTCTGGGCCTTTCAGCTAAGATCAAGTGTATTAAAGGTCTGTCTAGAGCCTCCTTTAAAGATGAACCAACACTGAAACCTGGGACCCTGTGCTGCAGAGCTGGGTGGTGAGGGGGCAGTGCAGGAGATACGGGGGCCAGAGCCTTGAAACCGCATGCTGAATGCAGTGTGTTTTTGCAAAGCTGTTTCCTTATTATTATTAAATGTGTTCCTTGTAGGAAAATTAGAAATGTAGACATAAATTTCCCATTGCCACTCCCATCAAAGGCAGGTGCCGCTGCATGGGGGACCAGGTTTAGACCTCTCTCACCTACACATGGCTCTAGGCCATTGGCTTTCTGGGGTCTCTGTGAATTGCTTGCTCCCTCAGAGCCCAGGTGCTACCTGCTGCACCCCTCTAGAGAGAGCCCTTTTCAGTTCACTGTGCAGAGCAGCAGGAGAATCAGCCACCACGCTGGGATGGATCTGTGGGCAGATAGAATTGAGGATGAAGGAATCTGGAAGTAATTATGACCTTCTTAACCCTCAGACCTTACTCTTGAAGCTAGAGACTCCAGAGTTCAGAGCTAGAAGACCCAAAAGAGCACCAGGCAGCTGACACTTGCTCAAGGACACACAACAGATTAAAACACATGCTGTCAGGCAGGGAAAGCAAGATGGCAGAGTAGTAGCTGGACATGAAGTTGGTCTCACTCCACAAATGCATCAAGATGGAACAGTTCTCACACAGCACTAGCTTAACATGAGCAGAAGACCTCAGGCACCAGAAAGGACAAGAAAGATCCCCATGTAACTGGGTAGGATGAAGGATGAAGGGAAAAGAAGTAGAGAGGAAGTGGGGTGGGACCTGTGCCCCTATGAGGGGGAGCCGAAAGAGTGGTGAGGTTCCCACATCTGGGGAGCTTCCTCACTGACGGGGAGGTCAGTTGGGGCAGAAGGAGAGCATCTGGGGCTGTAAGAGGAGAGTGACATGGTCGGTCTGTGGCAGGCAGGATAGAGTGAGACCTACACAGATGGTCCATGCCACAGCCTTGTGTGCTTTAGCCTGGGAAATGTGTCTGCTAGTGTGCACAGGGGCTGGGAGCTGGAACATGGGGATTGGAGAGCAAACTCGGGGAGAGGACTGCTGCTGGATGCAAGGAGACAGCCTCAGGGGGTGGGGAGTGAGGAAATCTGCAACCAAGAATGCTTGTGGAGGTGCCATTGTTGAGTCATGCGCAGAGACTGAAGCTGCTATTGCAGCTTCTCTCCCCACATGCTGGCCCCTGCACCCAAGGCTCCAGGAAAGGCCACCACCAGGGCTGGGCCCTCTCACACCTGCAGCCAAACACTAAGGTAAGGCCCCCAATGGGTATGGCCCTTGAGCACCTGTCACTGGGCAATAGGAAAGGCCCCTGCCGAGGCTGACTATCTTATGCCAGTGGCCAGGAGCTAGGAAAGGCTCCTACCCAGGGCTGAATCTCTTGTGCCAGTGGTTATGGGCCTCCCCACATGCCTCGTCACCAACGGGGCCGGATTTCTCACCAAATTTTTCATGCACCTATTGCTGCTGGGGTTCCTATGACCCTCAAGGCCATGCCACCTCCATACCCCATCCTCATTGGAGTGGACCGGAGTACTCCAGGGTAGTCTCTGGAGCAGACCCCTGTGAGTGGCCCACATGCAGAGGTGGGGCTAAAACCACAGCTGAGCACCAGAGGCCATGCAACTAAGGAAAAAAAGCTGAAATCTCTCCTCACAGCTGTGCAAACCATGAATTGACACACCCATGAGCAGCTTAGGAAAAACTCAGTGCCTACAAAACATCTGAATGGACGAGTGCTCCCACAGGCAAGATGGACCTAGACAAAACAAAAAGACAGCCCTCAGAATAGGAGAAAATATTTCCAAATGATGCAACCAACAAGGGGTTAATTTCCAATATGCACAAACAACTCATACAACTCAATAACAAAAAAACAAACAACCCAATCAAAAAATGGATATAAGACCTAAACAGACATTTCTCCAAAGAGATATAGATAGCCAATAAGCACATGAAAAGATTCTCAACATCACTAATTATTAAAGGTATCACAAGGAGGTGAAAATTCAAAACTACAGGGAGGGATCACTTCACACTGGTCAGAATGGCCATCTTAAAAAAAATCTATAAGCAATAAATGCTGGAGAGGGTGTGGAGAAAAGGGAATCCACCTACACTGTTGGTGGGAATATAAATTGTTACAGCCACTATGGAGAAGAGTATGGGGTTTCCTAAAAAACCTAAAAATAGAACTACCATATGACCCAGAAATCCCACTTCTGGGCATATACCTGGAGAAAACTATAACTTCCAAAAGATACATCCATCCCAGTATACATTGCAGCACTATTTACAATAGCCAGGACATGGAAGCAATCTAGATGTCCATCAACAGAGAAATGGATAAAGATGTAGTATCATATATAATATCTACATAATGGAATATTACTCAGCCATAAAAAGAACAAAATAGTGCTATTTGCAAAGATGTAGATAGACCTAGAGACTGTCATTCAAAGTAATCCAGAAAGATAAAAACAAATATCATATAATATGACTTATATCTGGAATCTAGAAAAATGGTACTGAGGAAATTATTTGCAAAACAAAAACAGAGACACAGATGTAGAGAACAAACTTATGGATACCCAGGGTGAAAGACGGGTAAGATGAATTGGAAGACTGAAATTGACATATATATACTTCTAAGCATAAAATAGATCACTAACGAGAACCTACTGTGTAGCAAAGGGAATGCTACTCAGTGCTCTGTGTTGACTAGAAGGGAAGGACGTCTAAAACAGAGGGGCTATATGTATACCTATAGCTGATTCACTTTGCTGTACAGCAGAAACTAACACAACATTGTAAAGCAACTATATCCCAACAAAAATTTGTTAGTGTCTGACTTTCTGTGATCCCATGGACTGTATAGTCCATGGAATTCTCCAGGCCAGAATACTGGAATGGGTAGCCTTTCCCTTTCCCAGGGGATCTTCCCAACCCAGGGATCGAACTCAGGTCTTCTGCATTGCAGGCGGATTCTTTTTTCTTTCTTCATTTATTTGTATTAGTTGGAGGCTAATTACTTTACAATATTGTAGTGGTTTTTGCCATACATTGACATGAATCAGCCATGGATTTACATGTGTTCCCCATCCTGGACCCCCCTCCCACCTCCCTCTCCATCCCATCCCTCTGGGTCATCCCAGTGCACCAGCCCCGAGCACTTGTCTCATGCATCCAACCTGGACTAGTGATCTGTTTCACACTTGATAATATACATGTTTTGATGACGTTCTGTCAGATCATCCCACCCCTGCCTTCTCCCATGGAGTCCAAAAGTCTGTTCTATACATCTGTGTCTCTTTTTCTGTCTTGTATATAGGGTTATTGTTGCCATTTTTCTAAATTCCATATATATGCGTTAGTATACTGTATTGGTGTTTATCTTTCTGGCTTACTTCACTCTGTATAATGGGCTCCAGTTTCATCCATCTCATTAGAACTGATTCAAATGTATTCTTTTTAATGGCTGAGTAATATTCCATGGTGTATGTGTACCGCAGCTTTCTTATCCATTCATCTGCTGATGGGCATCTAGGTTGCTTCCATGTCCTGGCTATTGTAAACAGTGCTGCGATGCACATTGGGGTACACGTGTCTCTTTCAGATCTGGTTTCCTCAGTGTGTATGCCCAGGAGTGGGATTGCTGGGTCATATGGCAGTTCTATTTCCAGTTTTTTAAGGAATATCCACACTGTTCTCCATAGCGGCTGTACTAGTTTCGCAGGAGGATTCTTTAACAGTTTAGCCACAAAGGAAGCCCAAGATTACTGGAGTGGGTAGTCTATCACTTCTCCAGTGGATCTCCCCGACCCAGGAATTGAACTTAGGTCTTCTGCATTGCAGGAGGATTCTTTACAAACTGAGCTATTAGGGAAGCCCTAAGGTGATAAACCAATATTAATATATGTAGGATATGAACAACACAGTTCTTACCACTCCTTCTTCCTTTATTCAGCAAACATTGTGAACGTATCTTTGATCTCAAGCAACCCAGACTCTTATGAAAGCAGCCCTCACAATACATTAATTTGGGCTGGATTGGAACAGTATCTTATCCAGTACTGTCATGGTAAAAGCTAGGAAAAATATGAGAAATGAATCTCAACAGATTTGCTATAGAAAAATCAATAAATGTTCTCCAAAACCCTTTTCCCAGGGGTCCAATCTCATACTTCTGCATGTGGATATTCAGTTGCCCAGCATCATTAATGAAGAAACTGTCTTTTCTCCATTGTATATTTTTGGTGCCCTTGTCATAGATTGGTTGACTTTATATACATGGATTTATTTCTGCACTCTTTATTCTGTTACATTGGTCTATGTGTCTGCTTTTATGCCAGTACTGTGATGTTTTGATTACTGTAACTTTGTAATATAATTTGAAATTAGGAAGTGTGATGCCTCCAGCTTTGTTCCTTCTCTAAATTGCTCTATTTGGGGTCTTTTGTTATTCCATACAAAAATAATTTCAAATAACTTTGCCTTATTTTAAAATTTATACATCTCAGGGTTAAAAAAAAAGGAAAAGTAAAGGGAAAGGTCACTGACAATTCAGTGATACCTACCATCAGCATAAAATATATTTTAAAATAAAAAGCATTAATTTGCAATTGTAAATTGCATTGTAATTTACAAGCAACCATATAATTGTACTACTGATGATTTGACAGATTATTACACAGAACTGATTCAAATAGCAGTAGTTTTGTCAATTTGTAGCAAGGATTTTAGATAACTTAAAACTTCAAGGGAAAGAAATTCATCTTGGAGTAAAAAAAAATCGGTAATATACTGCTTTTGAGTCAAAATAAATCCTGATTGCCATATTAATAGTTTGTATGTTTTCAGAAGTTAATCAACAAATGAAAGCACATGACCACACAAAAACACTTATACACAAGTGTTTATAGCAGCTTTATTTGCAACAACTTGGGACTGAAAAACAACTCAGATGTCAATCAACAGATGAAATAAATAAAAATTGTGGTACAGGCAATAAAAAGAGTGAGTTACTAAAACACGAAACAAACACAAAACACACACAAAACAATATGAATCTCATGTGTTTGTTAGCCATCTGTGTGTCTTCTTTGGAGAAATGTCTGTTTAGTTCTTTGGCCCATTTTTTGATTGAGGTGAGGGTGGGATGTTTCGAAAGAACAGCATGTATATTATCTATGGTGAAACAGATCACCAGCCCAGGTGGGATGCATGAGACAAGTGCTTGGGCCTGGTGCACTGGGAAGACCCAGAGGAATCGGGTGGAGAGGGAGGTGGGAGGGGGGATCGGGATGGGGAATACGTGTAAATCTATGGCTGATTCATATCAGTGTATGACAAAACCCACTGAAATGTTGTGAAGTGATTAGCCTCCAACTAATAAAAAAAATAAATTAATTAAAAAAAAACAACAATATGAATCTCAAGATAATGTAATTAAAAGAAGCCCGAAAAGAAGGAGTAGACTCTGTAAGATTTCATTAATACAAAACTCCAGAAAATACAAAGTAACATGCTGTGACAAAATGCCAATAAGCAGTTGCTGCTCAGAGAAGGTGGGGGAAGTTTTGGAGGTAGGATAGTGTGGCTTGGAGGGAACGAGAGAGAGGGATTGCAAAGGGACACTAAGAAATTTCTGGGGATGTTGGATTTGTTGATTTGTTGCATCTTGATTATGGTAATGGTATTACAGTTGTGAACGTACGGCAAAACTACCATTTTGAACACTTTACAAATACTGTAGTTTATTATGTATTAGTTATACTTCATTTAAGCCATTAAGAAAAGAACATGTCTTACTTCCTGTTTATCTTTGTTTTAAAAAGTAAAAAAGAAAAGAAAATTACGGGCTTTTTTTATTTATGACACTTCCTGATGTTTTGTGCCTTTATTCTGTGATACTCAATGGTCAACCTCTTCGGGAATATTACAGTTTCCTCCAGAAAGGTAGAAATGAATATTTCACATCCTCTGACATTATTTATATGCTGCTCTGCCAAATTATCTTTTTAAACCACATTTTCTGAGACTTGTTTCTTCAGCATCCACTCCCTTGCTTTTTGTATGCCTGTATGTGCACACACACGTATCTTTGTTCAGCCTTCAGAGCACTGGAGAACTCTTGCATTTTTAAGAATTGTTTTTTTCTTTCTCTTTCTTGTGTTCTGCTTTCATCTCTGAAACTTCTGAACATCTCTGAAAGCCAACTGATTGAGGTAACACTGAAATTTCCACTTTGAGACAGAAAGCTAAAAATATACAAAAAGTGTCCTCTAAATGGATGTTGAGCAGCCAATGATTGTTACTGCAAGTTATGTTACCAGACTCAACTACTTGAACACAGAAGGGACCTTGGGACCCAAAAGGTTAAACAAATTTGTTTTTTCCGTGGCTCATTACAAAACATTCCCAGTTTTTACACAGAGTTTTTCATTTTCATTTAAGTTTCTATACATGCTGAATTTTCCCCCCTTGGTTTTATATATACATATATTTCTCTGGACCAGGTGGGTAAAAAGAAAACCTTGCAAATGCTTTAGATGAAGAAATACTTATGAAAAATTCCAGGATCCATTTTGAATTCATTATATTTCCTGGAGAGAGCCATCAATATTTTTAATAACATTTTTATTGAGATATAATTCACATTGCATAAAATTTAACTTTTCAGTGTGTAGGAATCAGTGTTTTTTAGTATATTTATAAAATGTGCAAAATCACCACTAATTCCAGAATATTTTAAACACCCCCAAAAGCAACCCTTTACTATGAAGCAGTCATCTTCATCCCTCTCTTCCCTCTAACTCTTGTTAATCACTAAAATATTTTCTATTTCTATGCATTTGCCTATTCTGACATTGCATATAAATGGAGTTATACAATAAATGGTCTTTTGTGACTGTCTTCTTTGACTTAATTTTCACTTGTAATGTTTTCCAGATGCATCCATGTGAGATCATGTATCAGTATCTAATTTGTTTCATTTTCAATGCATGTATCAGTACTTTTTTCCTTTTCATTGCTGAATAATATATCACATTTTTCTTCAACTAATGGACATTGCTAAATAATAACCTATTGAAAGGATATATCACATTTTGTTTGTGCATCTGTTGATGGACATTTGAGTCATTTCCATTTTTATTGGGAGAAGGAAATGGCAACCCACTCCAGTATTCTTGCCTGGAGAATCCCAGGGACAAAGGAGCCTGGTGGGCTGCCATCTATGGGGTCGCACAGAGTCAGACGAGACTGAAGCAACTTAGCAGCAGCAGCAGCATTTTTATTGACTATTTAGGATAATGCTGCTTCTCTGGTGGCTCAGATGGTAAAGAATCTGCATACTATGAGGGAGACCTGTGTAAAAATCTTTATGTGAACATATAGTTTTAATTCTCTTGAGAATGGAATTGTTGGGTCATATGATAACTCTGTATTTAACCTTTTCAGCAATAGCTAAACTGTTTTCTAAGGGAATTACACCTGTAAAATTCCCTTCAGTAATTTATAAGGATTTCAATTTCTCTATATCCTGGTGAATGCATGTTGCTGTACCTCTTTTTGATTCTAGCCATCCTAGTGGGTGGATGTAAAGTGGTATTTCATTTTAGTTTTGATTTGCATGTACCTAACCATTAGTGATGTTTAGCAGACTACATGGGTTTATCTTTGGGGAATTCCTTAGCAGTCCAGTGGTTAAGACTCCATGCTTCCAATGCAGGGGGCCCTGGTTTGATCCCTGTTCTGGAAAATAAGATCCCACATGTCACACTGCAGCAAATAAATAAAATAAAATTTTTTAAGATGAAAATTATCTTTGGAGGAATAGCCATTTAAGTCCTTTGTTTATGTTTTAATTGGATTATTTGTTGTTATTGTTGAGCTGTAAGATGTCTTTTGAAGAAGGAAATGGCAACCTCCTCCAGTATTCTTACCTGGGAAATCCCATAGACAGAAGAGCCTGTCAGGCTTCAGTCCATGGAGTCACTAGAGTCAGAGATGACTTAGAGAGTAAACCACCAAGATATCTTTACACATTCTAAACCCTAAACTCTTATGATATATGATTTTCAAATGTTTTCTCCTGCTCTGTGAGCTGTATTTTCACTTTATTGAGTGTTCTTTGAAATAAAATTGTTTAAAATTTTTGTAAATTTCCATTTATTATCTATTTTTTCCTTTGGTTGATTTTGATTTTGGAGACGTATCTAAGAAACCATTGCTTAATGCATATTCATGAAGATTTACATCTATGTTTTCTTCTAAGAGTTTTACACTTTCAGTCTTTATATTAAGGTCTTAAATGCATTTTAGCTTAATTTTTGTGTATGGTGTGGTAAGTGTCTAACTTCATTCTTGTGTGTGGATATCCAGTTGTCTCAGCACTCAGAATTTTCTTTTCCCATTGAAATGTTTTGGTACCCTTGTTGAAGTTCAAATGGCCATAAATCTATGGGTTTATTTCTGGACTTTCAATTTTGCTCCATTGATATATGTATCTCTCTTTATGTTAGTACTGAACTCTTTTTATCAATATAGTTTTGTAGTAACCCCTCCTAAGTTTATGGTTTATTTTTTAAATTAAAAAAAACTTTATTTGCCAAAGATGTGTTTCCATCTTCAGATGAAAAACATTTATATAAGTCTTCTTTAGCATACCTACCATATGCAAGTTGAATATTTTAAATTTCTTTTCATCCTTTTCTTGCCTACAAGAGATTTTGATTGTGATCGATTATATTTTTGTTTATTACTCTGTTTAATTTCAGAAAAATTTAAGGCAGCTTAGATAAGTTGTGATTCCTAAACCACACATATTTGTTTATTTTTCTATTTGTTTATTTGGAAGAAATAAAAGATCTGGAAATTTTCATTTAAATACCAATCAAACTGCTATCTTGCCATTCCTCACCCATCCCCTCATCAAGAACATAAAAGTATGTTTTGGACTTAGCTTCCCAAAGAGACAATAGGCAAGGAGAAAAGCTCTTACACCTGTGAGCTTTCTGAGGTTTACACCAGATAGTGTCTTTAGTCAGTGCCTGTCTTCATTTCTTTTGATTCTATCCTCAACATCTCTTCATGGTTTTGTCTACTAATTGACCATAACTGCAGGGTCATTCCCTCTTAGTTTCTTTTTTTTTTTTTTAACAATTTTTATTGGACTGTACTTGATTTGCAATGTTGTGTTAGTTTCCAGTGTGCAGTAAAGTGAATCAATTATACATATACACACTATCATCTTTGCTTCTGAGCCAATATTGATAGAGGCAGGTCATATACCAATAATGCTCCATACTGCAGTTTGTCTCTCACTTCATCTGCATTTTGTAGAGCTTGGAATGTAGTCAGAATTTTAAATTGTGTTCTCATATTCCTACCACAATTGTTACGGTCACATGCTGGCTCTTGCACTGACCCTCAACTCTCTGCCGCTATCCAGATTCAGAATCTGATATGCAAGGATGATTCCTGACTTCTATGTACCCCCTGGGTTACAGAAGTTTCCTTGTGTGTGTGCTGTGTGTGCTAAGTCACTTCAGTTGTGTCCGACTCTTTGAGATCCCATGGACTATAGCCCGCCAGGCTCCTCTGTCCATGGGATTCTCCAGGCAAGAATACTGGAGTGGGTTGCCATTTCCTTCTCCAGGGGATCTTCCTGACCCAGGGATAGAACCTGTGTCTCTTATGTCTCCTGCATTGGCAGGCAGGTTCTTTACCATTAGCACCACCTGGGAAGTCCTAAGTTTCCTTAGAATGATAAACAAGACAATGTCTTCTCCTACAGAGTTCATAACTTAGTTTCTTCTCAAAGATAAGTGATAACCCTGAATTTCAGTCTGCTTGACCAATGCCTGATATCTTAACTGGCTTTTGGTGGGCCATTTCTTTGGGGTAAAAAAAGTTCTTGGTCTTTTGCAACATGTGGCCAGTACAGTCAAGAAGGGAGTCATAAATTTGCAGCAGAGCAGACATAACTATAATGACCTAAGTAGCGCAGTAGTAAAGAATCTGCTTGCCAATGCAGGAGATTCAAGAGATGCAGGTTCGATCCCTGGGTCGGGAAGATCCCTGGAGAAGGAAATGACAACAAACTCCAGTATTCTTGCCTGAAAAATTCCATAAACAGGGGAGCATGATGGGTCCCATTCCATGGGGTCACAGAGTAATACACAACTGAGCACGCACCCATGCAAGACATAACTATTAATTCAGGACAAAAACCTGGTGGGAGAGGTAGATGGCAGTTAACCCAGATACTGACGTTGGCCCTGGAGAGGTCAGCCAGGTGGTTTTGATACAGTCCTGACTTTTGAGTCTGTCCGTGGAGGAATGTCTAAATATATTGGTTGGTGAACCAGAGAAACATGGACTCACACTTGTGAGACAAGACCTCTTTGGTGTTCCTCACAGTAAAACACCAGAATTCTACTTTCAGTGAAGCACTATTTGAGAGTTCAGTAACTCACCTCTGTTTCTTAACTGAGTCTAAGACTAGAAATATATGAAGAACAAAGATATAATTTATAGAATGTGATTTTCTATCTATTCGGTTAGTTATTTTTAAATTGGAGTACACTTGCTTTACAATGTTATGTTAGTTTCTGCTGTACAAAAAAGGGAATCAGCTATATGTATACATATATCTCCTCCCTTTTAAGCCTCCCACCCTTCCACCCCATCCCACCCCTCTAGGTCATCACAGAGCACCAAGTTGAGCTCCCTGTTCTATATAGCAGCTTCCCAATAGTTACCTGTATTACACATGGTAGTGTATATATGTCAGTTCGACCCTCCCAATTCGTCCCACCCTCACCTTCCCCCCCTGTGTTCACAAATCCACTCTCCATGTCTGCACCTCTATTCATACTTGGAAATAGATTTATCAGTACCATTTTTCTAGATTCCATATATATAGACTAATATACGATATTTATTTTTCTCTTTCTGACTTACTTCACTCTGTATGCACCCCAATATTCTTTCCTATTTTTAGCTTTTAAAGGAACTTACATAGTACTACTTTAATACCTAACTCTCATTAGTGACAATCTATGTATAAGAAATTTGTACACATTTGAGGATGTGATAGAAAGGAGTGAACATTAGTAAAAATAGATGTACCTATTGGTTAAGAGTAAGCATTAGTTACTCATCGTTACTCTTTCAACAAGCATTTATTCAGCACCTACTATATGCCAGTTGATATAAAGCCCTAAAAATTCAACATTGTAAGAAACAGGCTAAAATGTTGGTCAAATATGGAGATTTTAAATGAGTTCCTTGGAATTTTATGCTGGGAAGTATGAATTATAAATGAGCCTTATAAGAGGTGAAATTTTAAGGATAATAAGAAAAGCAAGGGTTGCAAAATCAAGAAAACCTGAATTTGAAACGTGCCTCCATGCACTACCTAGGCAACGTTGGCAAGTCAGTTAACCCTTCTAAGTTAGGTGCTTTTTCTAAGCATCAATTTCCTTATGAATCAATTAGAAGTGAAAATAAACTACTTTGGAAGGTTATTGTGACCATGTAATGAGATAACATATGTAAGCTTACTAGTACAAACACATGATATGCATCTACCTTATCCTTTCCCTGCGAGGATAGAAGAGGCATCCATACTTTTGTCCTTTTGACATCAGGCATGCTATCCTATCATCTTTAACTATTCTGAGTGAACAACATCTCTTATTTTGGTAAACTCATTGTAATTGTGTTTTTAGGAATCTCAATTTAGTTCTTCTCTAAGGTTTCTCGCAGTCTAGTGGGAGAAACAGGCAAAAAACTGAATTCCATACAATATGGTAACTGCCGTGAGACATATAAACACAGAGTGCTCTGACAGGACATGGGGTGGCATCTAAACATGACTGGAGAAGAGGGGTTTCAGTGATGGCTCCCTGAAGCAGATGATACAAAGAATAGCCAAGAATTTTCTTCAAAATATGGAGATTCATGAATCCAGAATTCCTTTCATCTTAAACAGAAGGTTGGTCACTAATTGTCTGGGACAGAACCCCAACATTCTTTTGTAACAATGCCATTTGTGTAATAACTCCTCCAACATACTTAATCAACAGAAAGTCTTGTGACTTTCTTGGTGGTCCAATGGCTAAGACTCTCTGCTCTCAATGCAAGGGGCCTAGGTTTGATCCCTGGTCAGGGAACTAGATCCCACACATCACAACTAAAAAAGATCTCCCATGACACAACTAAAGATCCTGCTTGCTGCAACTAAGACCCAGTTCAGCCAAAATAAATAAATATTTTAAAGAGGGAGAGAGAAGGTTTCATTAGACTCATTATGGAGAACAAGTATCTCCATCACAGCCTCAAAAACAGTGATTTACGTTTATAATTTTAGAGGCACTGTGATATAGTTTGGTAGTCCTTACTCTTTGCTGCATGGTAGAATATTGTGGCAGTGCGTGCTTAAAAATTACAGATTTCTTAAAACTACAGTGAGGTATCAACTCACACATGTCAGAATGGCCATCATTAAAAAGTATATGAATAAGAAATGCTGAAGAGAGTATGAAGAAAAGGGAACCCTCCTACACTGTTGGTGGGAATGTTAGTTGTACAGCCACCATAGAAAACAGTACTGAGTTTCCTCAGAAAACTAAAAATAGAATTACCATATGATCCAGAAATCCCACTCCTGAGTATATATCTAAAACAAGATGAAAGATCTAATTCAATGTTCACAGCAACACTATTCACAATAACCAAGGCAGGGGAACAATCTTAAAGTCTATCAGCAGATGAATGGGTAAAGAGAATGTGGTACATATATATAGTAGAATATTACTCAGCCTTAAAAAAGAAGGAAATAATGCCATTTGCAGCAACATGGATAGACCTAGGGATTATCATACTAAGTGAAGTAAGTCAGAAAGAGAAAGTACCATATGATGTCACTATAAGTGGAATCACAAATATGTGGAATCTAAAATATGGCAGAAATAAACCTATCTACAAAACAGAAACAGACTCATAGACACAGAGAGGAGACTTGTTGCCAGCAGGAATGTGGGAGGAGCAGGGAAGAGATGTACTGGGAGTTTAGGGTTGGTAGATGCAAACAATTACATCATAAATGGATGGACAACAAGGTCCTACTGTATAGCACAGAGAAATACATTCAATGTCCTGAGATAAACCTTAATGGAAAAGAATATAAAAAATGTCTGTATATATGTATGTCAGAGTCACTTTGCTGTACAGCAGAAACTGACACAACAGTGTAATTCAACTACATGTCAATTAAAAAATTATTTTAATACAGCTTTCTTGTTCTCCCTCCAGATAATTTGAATCAGTGTCTTTGGGAATTAGGCCCAGACATCATTTTTAAGAGCTCCCCAAGAAAGATGACATGACTCACTCAAGTCACAGAGTAAGTTCATTATTGAGCCATGAAGATAACAACAACAAGCAATTCAAATGTACAGTGAGTGTTAAAAATAAGTGATATAGGAGGATAAACAGCTTTGGCTGGGCATGTGTTCTCTTCATGGCCCAATAATGAACTTACTCTGTGACTTGAATGAGTCATGTCATCTTTCTTGTCCTTAATTTCCTTGTCTGCAAGATGAGATGATTTCTGAGGTCTAACATCCTCATACCATGGCTCTCTTACTTTACTTCGGGACAATATTTCTTCTGTTCATCTACCAAAGGACAAACTTTGGTATTTTGATTGCCATACTATTTAGTTTATTCAAGCACATGGTGATTCTCAAACTGATATATACTGTGGAAGAACATTAACATTCTCAAGGAAAAGATTTGGTCAGAGGAAAATTTTCAAAGACTTATGTAATGAAATAAAATAAAATAACACTTGAGAGAACATTTTTTCATGTAATGAGAGAATCCAGACTGTGAAATATTAGAAGGGGGTAACTCTCTCCAGGGCAGCACGATGATAGATGGGATAAGAGAACAGCCAGATTCACTACCTATTTAGAACATAGCCTAAAGTAAAACTGAACTTCTCAGGTGCTAAACATATTTTATGTTCATATTTCTGGAAAAGTGCACTGATTGACCCTGAGAGGACTTGATGGTTAGAATCAATTTCAGGTTCTCTTCTCACAAAAATACACCTAAAATACAAGCATATAGAAAGCATTGCATGCAGGTCAATATACCTATAATTTTGTAAAATAGAATTATTTTAAGGATAGACACTCAATGATCTATAAGGTGCTGCCAGTGTTAGGAATATCATCACTTGTGTTAAAAATTTTGAAAAAAAAGTTGAACACCTCGAAAGAGCTGTATTATCACTAATGTATTCCCCAGGAAAGAACATGGTGGGTGAATCAGAATGCTTGTCAGTTGTCCAGTGCTTGAGGTCAACAGTCAATGCTGTTTGCTCCACTACATCTAATGATGCAAGAGGAAGTCATTGATGGGGAATACTGCATGATTGGAAAGAAAGCAAAACTGTTCGACCTCCTAATGTGCTTTGGTCACCTCATTCAAGGTTATTCAAACTGGAAATAGTAGAAAAATATAACAATAAAGGAATTGAAACCCAAGGTAAGTGAGGAGATAGGGTGTACCTGACTTCTTGAAGGGAACTCAAATTTCCAGGCCCAGATAAATTGGTTCCCAGTCTGAGAGAATAGCTTATGAACTATGAAAGACAGGTTTAGATGCTTAAGATCATGGGGAAGTTTAAAGGACTGAGAAATAGCAAAAACATCTTCTCATTACCTCCCACCAAGCATAAAACAGTCAAAGCTATATACACTTAGGACAAGGTTACCCCGTGAAATAAGAAAGGACTTTAGGATGACATGTACATGGCTTCAAATCTCAGCTATACCACTGAGGCTTAGAGGAAATTACTTTCCTTTCTGAGCCTCAGCTTTCTCAATTATAAAATAAAAATAAAATCTCAATCTTGTGGTTTTGCTGTAAAGATAGA
This sequence comes from Cervus elaphus, assembly GCF_910594005.1. NCBI lineage: Eukaryota > Metazoa > Chordata > Mammalia > Artiodactyla > Cervidae > Cervus > Cervus elaphus. The sequence continues at coordinate 39,841,353 of NC_057848.1, read as the reverse complement.
AGATAATACATGAAAATGCCCAACAGAAAGCTTGGTACATCACGGGCATTCAGCAAATAACACTTCTTCCATTATTAAAACAGTCTGTGCCTCAGGCCTGATAGTTTTTGTACACATTATTGTGTTTCTGGGAGGCCTAAAGAAAAATTTATTGAGACGATACATTGTAAAATCACCAACCTGGATAAACCCTGTGACTGAGTTGAATAATTATCTTCTGAAGTTCCTCGGTAATATGGAGTCAGACTAGATTTTTCACTTCCTAAAGACAGACATTTTGTAAGAGGTGTTTTTTTAAAGTAGTGCTAAACTATTTAATGATTTGGATTCTCTCTGTAGCTAGAAAAACACCCAGGGTGCTTTGTTTAAAAGCAAACAAGGGTTGGTTTTGTTTCATCTTCTAGATGACCATGTGACCTTTTTGGCAACCTTTTTTGGTGTTGGACAAGAAGCAGTACACCTATGTGTCCTCTATCCCATGAGATGGTGCCCATTAGTGATGATGTATGTGTGTATTTTGGAAGGTGAATTGGGAAGAAACGTAAAATAAAGATGTAAAATATTGCTTGCAATAAGCTCCCTTTGAAGTTGTAAGGCATAAAGTCTGGATGACAGTACAAGAAGAAGTGTGTTCACAGCATAAAAATAGATGTGATTGGAAACATACTGTATTTTTTCTAGTTTCCTCTGAAGTTTACCTCTAGAATTTGGGGTCCAGTGCTGGAAATTTCCTTGCTTCTGAAATGTAGGTACTTTTTTTATTGTACAAAATAGGCATTCAATATAAATGTGCATTTGATACATATATGAATGAACGAAGAATGTATTTTCTAATCTGGCACAAAAATATGTAGTGTACACAGTTGTGCTGCCTCAATTGGAAGCACTGTTTAATGACCAAAGCTAGTGAACTGTCAACGTACCTTGAAATAAGGATATAGACAATGTAGATATAGTGAAAGTGAAGTTGCTCAGTCATGTCTGACTCTTTGCGACCCCATGGACTATAGCCTACCATGCTCCTCCGTCCATGGGATTTTCCAGGCAAGAATACTGGAGTGGGTTGCCATTTCTTTCTCCAGGAGATCTTCCCAACCCAGGGATGTAAACTGTGTGTCCTGTGTCTCACAGGCTACAGTTCACGGGGTTACAAAGAGTCGGACACGACTGAGCAACTTCACTTTCACTTTATCTACATTGTCAATATCCTTATTTCAAGGTATATTGACAGTTTACTGGCTTTGGTCATTAAATAGTGCTTCCAATTGAGGCAGCACAATTGTGTGACAATGTAGATAAGTTGCCCCTAAATGAAGGTAAGCAAAACAAACTTTGAAATATTTCTTTTCTCTTAAATATTTATTTACTTATTTACTTTATTTTGGCTGTGGTGGGTCTTCATTGCTACGTCCAGGCTTTCTCTAGTTGTGGCGAGCAGGGCCTACTCTACTTTTCATTGCGATGTGTGGGCTTCTCACTGCAATGGCTTTTCTTATTGCGGAGCACAGGCCCTAGGTGCATGGGCTTCAGTGGTTGCCACACATAGGCTCAGTAGTTGCAGCTCACAGGCTCTAGAGCGCTAGCTCAATAGTTGTGGTGCATGGGCTTAGTTGCTCCACGGCATGTGGGATCCTCCTGGACCATGGGGATCAAATCTGTGTTCCTTGCATTGCAAGGTGGGTTCCCAACAACTGGATCACCAGGGAAGCCCTGAAATATTTCTTAGAATACACTCAAATTCAAGTCATGAGGATCTGGCATTCGTGTCTTGAAAAAGACAAACTATTTCTGCTTGCCAATAACTGGTTTTATAGAAACTCAGTTAATATCTCTGAAGTGGCACTAGTGGTAAAGAACCCGCCTGCCAATGCAGGAGACATAAGAGACACAGGTTCGATCCCTGGGTCGGGAAGATCCTCTGGAGAAGGGTATGGCAACCCACTCCAGTATTTTTGCATGGAGAATCCCATGGACAGAGGAGCCTGGGGGACTACAGTCCATAGGGTCACACAGAGTCAGACACGACTGAAGCGACTTAGCATGCGTGCATGCAGGTTCCTTATCTATAAAATCAAAAGAGACCACTATCTCATCCTTAAATTCTCTTCTAGCACTCTTTAGAATTCTATATATAAAATTAAACTTATGTAATTTGTGTTTTTATACATGTATATATATATATATATATATATATATATATATATATATATATATAAAACTCCCCCAAAGCAATAAAGATGTCAGCTGACTTTTCTTAGAAAATATATTTATATATATATTGACCAGAGTTAAAGGTTCTAATGGTCTGAATGACTACAAACAATGCTGCTTCTATAAAAGTATTCTATTTGCTGAATAAATATTGATATAAATTGGAAAATGGTTTGGGGTCTCTTTTGTGTGGTCTCTCAGCAATACTGGAATCACGATAACAATGGTATCTTAATAAAACATTAGACATATCCACTAGTTATATAATGTTGTCTAAAAGACAAAATATCAAGAATAAGCTATCATATACTTCCTAAACATGAAAGTAAATTCAAGAAATATGTTTCAAATTCTCCATTTTGCAAAGAGGAGGCTGAGATTGGGAACACTTCAATTATACCTGAGACATGTGAAAATGCTTCTTAACTACAGAAACTTTGAAAGAAAACATCATACATGTAACGGGTACAGTTTTCATTCAAGGAAACATGTCATAAATTATCATATAGGGATTATAAATCCTTCAAAGGCCTGTACATTTTATTTATGTATTTTTTTTAAAAAAACTTTTTAACTCTTATTTACTTATTTTTGGCTGCACTGGGTCTTCATTGTTGTGCGCAGGTTTTTTCTAATTGCAGCAAGCAGAGGCTTCTCATTGCCATAGCTTCTCCAGTTGTGGAGCACAGGCTCTAGGTGCCCGGGCTTCAGTAGTTGCGGTGTGTGGCTCTAGGGCACATGTGCCTCGGTAGTTGCAGCACACAGGCTCAGTAGTTATGGCTCTTAGGCCCCAGAGTGTGGGCTCAGTAGTTGTGGCCCACGGGCTTAGTTGTTCTGAGGCATGTGGAATCTTCCTGGACCAGGGATCCAACCCTGTGTCTCCTGCATTGGCAGGCTGATTCCTATCCATTGCACCACTAGGGAATACCCTGTACATTTTCATTTAATATGCAAAGGGAATTAACCATATTTACATTCCAAAAATATTTCTTATTTTAATATTCTAATGTATTTATTATTAATATGTGCAATGATTCCACTGTGCATGAATTGATAATTGTTACAAAAATTCAAGCTCACAGCTTATCAAAGTCTTATTTCTTCCTGTGACGGGAGCAGTGGTAGGCTATGGGACAAAAGTTTCAAAATCTTAACTCTATCTAAAAATATGCAATCAGAAATATAATGGTTTATTTAGTTTTTTGGGTACTCTGAAAATGTGTGAGCATAGTATCACCTATAAAATAATTGTGAAGACATGATTTATATGGATATTTTTATTTATACCTTTATCTTTCACTATCAACCATTTTGTATTTTTCCCCATTAACAAGCCAACAATAAAAACTGATATTTCGAAAATGTGTTGCCTCTCTTACATTATTTATTTTTAATTAAAGTGTCTCTTTTTATTGACACATGCATTCATCTTTCATGTTAACCAATAACACAACTCGTCCCGTTGAGATGGTTCACAGAGAGAAGGCTTTTCCCCTGAAATATACCTACAAAGTATTCAGCCCTCTCTTATTTTTCTTTTAAAATCATATCAAAAATAGTCTTTTGGGAGAAGCCAATTAGCTCAGGTACAGAGAATGAGCACCTCATTAAAATGTTCCTGGTAATAAGCATGCTGAAATGCCTCAAGTATAAGTAGATGGTACAGATGGGTAATTTGAATATGCATACACTGCTGCCTTTATGTTGCTCTGCCCTACTTAAACTACCATTCATTTGAGTTAATGCCATAGCATACCTATCCTTCTCTACATTGCATCCAGAGTTCAGACTGATAATTATTCCTCTGTGCTGTATCATGGATGAAAGATTCAAGAGGGATTTTTTTTCCCAGTGATAGTCTGAATAACATGCAACTGAAGCTCCTCACTCACCATTACACCTAGCGAGTGTGGGTGTTCTTGCTTAGATAATCTCACTAACACTGCCACGGAATCTCTTTTTAGCCCATAAAACATCTGGCTTGCCTGTGAATTACCATGGTTCCAAATTCACAAATAAACCTGATGCAATCTCTGCATGCTAGATCATGTCAGATTTCAGTAAATTATCATCTTGTGACATGTAGTCATTTCAGGCTACCTAACAGCAATTAAATCCCAAACAAACTAGTGCACAAAAGGAAATTAGCTTAACTCTTGCAACATGCTGAATTCCTCAGAGTCGTATTTACAAATAGGTACAAGGTGATGACATGAGTGTACAATAATGTGAAGTTTAATATGCGTTTAAGTCAGTTTGCTCATGTAGTTCATTCCGTGCTTTTCTTAATAAGAAATAGAAAAAATTGAGGGAGCACATTACTTATTTAAGAAATTATGGGATACTTTTGATTGTTTTTCTTCTTCTCATAGCACAAAGAGAAAATCATCTTAGCTCTCTTAATATTTGTTCTTCCTTTCAGTCTCTAGAATTCTGACTGTGAACCAAAATGGTGAAATAATTAGCATGCACATTTTTGTCATACACAGTCTCACATTTTATTAAAATTAGTGTAAGTGTGGTGTTTGGGTTGCAGTGTTTGCCTCTCTGGAAAATTTGTTTCTTTTCCTCTAGTTTCCTTCCTTCTTTGATACTTTTCCTAATGCTAATATACATCTATATTTAGACCTCAGGTTTTCATCCAAGGTTAAACACATGTTGGTTAAAATTTTTATTATTTTAATTCTTGTGAGGAGCAGTGGGGCAGGAAGTGGAGGGGAAGGCTTAGAAAAAAATTGAAAAATAGAAGGCAAGAAGATTCAATTGCTGACAAGTGCTTATTGAACACCATGTCTTGCATCAGTGTGATACTGATCCACAAATGTAATTATGACTGTTAGTATGGCAGGCAGGAGAGAAGACTCCAGGAATTCAGGTAGCAAAAGAAGCAAGATCAATGGTCATAGAAGAAAGAAACTACTTAAACCTAGGAACACATAAAGATAATTTTTCAGAGATTTAACTTCAAAACAATTTAACCATGTTCAGCAAAAGCTTTAATACAAATATTTTATATACTCTTGGAAGATATCTGAGGTCCAGGAGTTTGTCTTTCCAAATAAAAGCAAATGGATTGCAGGTCAAAAGATCATCTATATTTAATAAGTTGTTGGAAACTTAAGATTAATTTCCCCAGAAAAGTACAGTTATAAGTAGTTAAGTTCTCATAGCAAGTGCTGAAGGTTGGACTCACTGGGAAATGGACTTTGGGACAAAAATGTGCTTCTAGAAGCTTACTGAGCAATAGGATGAGCATCTGTGGGGGAAGAGCAAAGAAAGCAGGACTGGGCAGATGGAGAGGTTGAATTGTGTGCAGTCACAATGATGACCTCAGCCCATCCCACGGGGAGCTCTGGAGCTGGAATGGCTTTCCAGAATCATCTCAAATTAAGACAAGGGGACAGGGGTTTTATATTTGCATACTGACCAGTCATGAGACACAAAACAACCTTGGAGAAAGGGAGTAATTTGAGTGAAATAATCTTTGTTCAAGGCCAAATGCCAAAGAGGGACTCCACTGGAAGCCATCAGTTGGCCAACACTGCTGGAAGCTGGGGAAGCCTGAAATGGCAAAAGAGATGAACTGGGTTGCTGACTACAACATCCACCATACTAACCCATGACAGCCTGTTTCATCCTTAACGCACTTGAGCTACCAGCCCAGTGATATCACCCTTGATACAGGTGGGTTGTGTAATAAACGTAGGAGCTAGCACTAAGCAAAATGTCAAAGAGGACAAAGGCTGTCATTGTCACCCTTCCACTTCCTTCTACCTACCCCTTCTTCATTATCACCTGGTGACTTGTCCTCAGACTGTAGGTTTTACATGTTGTCCTCAACTACCTCTCTCCCATCCCTACCCACATTTCAGCATTCCACCTTTGTTTTTTTCCTCCCACGAAGTTATTTATTTTTTATTGGAGTATAGTTGCTTTACAATATTGTGTCAGTTTCAGTTGTACAGCAAAGTCATTCAGCATTTTCACTTTTTTTTTTTTTTTTTTTTGGCAGTGGCTTGTGGGAACTTAATTTCCCAACCAGGGATTGAACCTGGGTCCACAACACTGGCAGGGAAAGCACGGAGTTCTAACCGCTGGACCACCAGAGAACTTCCAGCATTTTCATTTTAAAGAGAAGCTGTGGAAAATTTGAATGAATTCCCAACTGGAGGAATTTCAGGTAGTATAACTGAAATGAAGTTAATGGATTTAGGAGTAAGACGTTATCTGCTATAGAGCTATCTCTCCTAAACTGACCAACAATAGAGAAGTGCATGTCGATATCTTCTAAGAAGACCACTTAAATTGCCATAGAAATATGGCTGATCTTTCAAGTCCTTAAGAAAAGAGAATCCTTTTGTTGATAGACTTGTGGTTAAGAATTACTATAGATACTGATAGTATTTTATCCTTCACCAGAATCATCTTGATTTTTATTCAAAGCTGTATGTTTTCAGTTACAAAAATATATTCCAGCAAGTTCAATATCAGACTGCACTACACTACAGCCCATGGGGTCCCAAAGAGTCAGACATGACTGAGTGACTTCACTTTCACTTTCACACTAGTGTTAGTAATTCATCAACAAGAAGTTAGATGAAAATTTTCTTGCAGACTTAATTTAAAATGTTGTTGAAGAAATTAACCTTTCTGCTTCCTTCTTCAATTTTCCAACATGTAAAAATACAAGAGATTAATTTTCAGGGTTTCATATGTGCCTTTTTGTTAATAAATTTCAGTGAGATTACAAGAATTATAAAATCAACCAAAAATAGCATTCCAGTGACTTTTAACTAATATTTGCCCACAGGGTCCTTTAGACTGACATCTTTTTGTACCATTGTGCATCTTTTTGGTTTAAAAATCAAAGCACAACTTTATGTATTTCAGGATATGGCAAGAGTAGCAAAATCTCATAGTAAAATTCATTCGTTGTTTCATCTAATACATATTTATTAAGTGTTTATCTAGTCTTTGGATACTTGTCATTATTAGGACAACCCTATTCTAGATGTAGTTACAAAAAGCAATAAGCTGGGTGGCTGGGCTTACTAGATAAAGATAATAGCACTTAGAAAAAACTTAGAATAAACAAATATTTAATAAAAACTGAGGCAATTCTCTAGGTAAACTATATACAGGCTTTTCTGTATAGAAATAGAATAGAAATAACTAATTTCAAAGGTCTTCTATGAGTATGGTCAATATAGCTCACTTTTCTCTAGCCATAAATGCCGAGACTCAAAACATAAATCTGCTTCGTTGTCACCTTCCTTTCTTTTGATTTGCAAACACTTACTGAGTGCTTTGTATGCAGGATAATTTTATTTACCAGTCACTATAGGAAAGGTGCCCAAGCTCTGTCAGATTTTCAAGGGCCCCCAAAATCTGTTTGTGACATTAAAAACTCTTGGCACCCAATTAGGAAGAAAAAAATGTACATCAAGATCATTAAATGCTTAATTAAATGTTTACAAAATGTAGCATTAAGTCAACTTCATTAATTGTTAAATTTAGTACTCATAAAATTTTAATTGCATTTGAAAAAAATTTATGGATTAGATCTTCTCATTTAAAATAGGGGGATCTCCAGGTATGTATAATGATTGCACAGAAATCACTGTCAATCACAAATCAATGAGTTATTTGCACACAAATAATTTCAAAGCAAAATTACTTTAAAATCCCTTTAAAATTTAGAGTGTTTGGGCCCCATAAATGGTATTAAAATGATTATGCATATGGGATTGACCAAAAAGTTGGGAGCTTCCCAGGTGACGCTAATGGTAAAGAACCTGCCTGCCAATGAAGGAGACATAAGAGACAAGGGTTGGATCCCTGGGTAGGGAAGATCCCCTGGAGGAGGCCATGGCAACCCACTTCAGTATTCTTGCCTGGAGAATCCCATGGATGGAGGAGCCTGGTGGGCTATGGTCCATAGCGTTGCAAAGAGTCGGACATGATTGAAGCGACTTAGCACCCACGGCAAAAGGTTCATTTGAGTCTTTCTGTAAGATGTTATGGAAAATCCCCAATGAACCTTTTGGCCATCCCAGTACACGTGCAAGCCTCTGTTCTAGACACCTTGCATAGGTTGTCTAAATTGATTGTAGCTGCTTCAATTCAATTCAATGAAACTTTTTGAACACCTGGTAGGAATGCTGAACAAGGTCTCAAAGTGTATACATTGACCTATATTGATCTTTGTAATTTCTTTTCTATTCAACAATAGTGTATTATCTACACTATGTCTGGCACTGTGCTAGTTACTTTGGGTACAGAAATAAGATGGTTATGTACCACACTCTCAAGGAGCTCAAAGGCCAATAGGAAATTCAGACAAATAAGTAAAAAATGTATGTGAGAATGTGATAAGTGCTACTGTATAGACAAGCGTGGTTGGTCTGTAACATTATCTTCTTCTGGATTTAGAGGAATAAAATCGGTTTTATGGAGGAAGATACTACTAAAATCAAAATTAGTAGGATAAATTGAAGGTAGTCAAGGAAAATGGGTGGAAAGGAGCTTGCAAGTTCCAGGAAGAAGGAGGAAGAGCATATGCCAGTCACAGGGCAAGAGAGAAAATGGCACATGGAGATAATTAAATTATCAGTAATAAGATGTGCTTCTGTATCCTCTGAATAAGTCCAAGGAGTACTGACCTTGTGGCCAAAAGCAGACAGAAATTCCTGACAACCTATCAAAAGATTTTTGCATCAAAAACTGCCTTTGATCCAGCAGAATCAGGCCTGTTAAAAGAAAAGCTGTCAAAATGTGCATCAAACCGATTTCTATATCAAGAAGCTAACATCCCCACCCATATCTCCAAATTTATGCCTTCTCAAAATGTCAACTGTTGTGTAAATATGACCTTTGAAAGAAGCAATTTGACTAATGATTTCAAATCATTCAGTGAAACCATGATACAGCTGCAGCATCAGAAAGAAAGTGAATGGTCCATGCAGAGCCACTAATATAAGCCATTAGCCATATTGTGCCTTCAGGAGAATTAGATGACCTTCCAAAGGCAATCCAAGTGTTTCAATGTTCTAGGGACCCATCATGTAAAGTGTAACTGACAAACAGCTTGTCTAAGGCAACTGGGGCCCACAAACTTAAAAAAATACGTATTTACGTGGTGATATCTAATAAACCAAGTTATCTGAACTACACTTTCAGGTTTTAAAGAAGCAATTTGGAAAAAAACATGATTAATAAAAGACTTCTGGGAGACATATCTCCATGAATCTACTGCATTTCTGTATGTTTTGTGAACAGATGAACTGATTGTCTTTGTTCTAAACTATCCTTTCAGAGATGTTTAAGATAGATTGGCTCCCTCCAGAGCCAAGGGTGGGTTTGTTTACTGTCCAGTATCACAAGAGACCATGGATTCAATCCCTGGCTTGGGAAGATCCTTTGGAGGAGGAAAAGGCAACCCACTCCAGTATTCTTGCTTGGAGAATTCCATGGACGGAGGCATCTGGCGGGCTACAGTCCATGGGGTAGCAACTGAGTGATTGAGCACACATCACAAGGACACATCACGTCCTCCTCTAGAGCAAGTTAGACAGTTGATTACAGATAATCTAGAGCTCCCTAATGGCTTCCCTGGTGGCTCAGTTGTAAAGAATCCGCCTGCCAGTGGAGGAGATGCGAGTTCGATACCTGGGTCAGGAAGATCCCCTGGAGAATGAAATGGCAACCCCCTCCAGTACACTTGCCTGGAAAATCCCGTGGGACAGGAGCCTGGTGGGCTTCAGTCCATGGGATCAAAAAAGAGCTGGACAGGACTTAGCGACTAAACAAAAACAACAAGGGCTTCCTAAGTGTGGAGTTCCTCAGGTGTGATGTCAATCCAGGGTGTGGGCCACCCTGGTATTCCTGTGTTTAGTGGGGGGAGGTCCAAGGGAACTGAGGTAAACATAATGAGTAATAAGCTCCAGGAGCCTCATGTTTTCTGACAGAGTGAATGGATTATAGCAGGCTAACTTGCTAGATTGAAAGTAGGGTAAAATCTCAGACTCTTCATCATTCTTCACAATAACGTTTTCATCTTTCCCATGTTTGATAACAAATCCATACTGAGAGGTTTTATATATTTACATACTGATTATTCAAACATTTTGTTCAATTTATATAAATAGGTTAAATCTTTGCCTGAGCTGAGTTTTATGACATCCCAATTTGCAAATGATCCTTATCTGATAAGATTATTCGTTATAATTAGACAAATTTATTCCTTCAGTCCATGGGGTTGCAAAACAGTTGGACACAAATTAGTGATTAAACAACAAAATATTCATGCCTAGAGATAATTCATAATGAATAGAAATATTATGAATTATTAGCAAGATCAAATTGTAATATGAGAAAGGATACTTGCTTTTTCCTGCCCTAGAAGGATTCTTAGGGTTAGATATCAGAAAGATACATAAAATACTTCTTGAAACTTAATTTCTTAATGAGGTTGTAGCATGACAGTAATTAACTTCTGAAATCTTATGGGATCTCATTCCTGTGACAACTGATGAACTTCTGCAAAAAAAAAAAAAAACAAAAAAAAAACAAATTATTCCAGGTTACTTGCAATTTGATCCCAAGTTTCCAGTCAATATAGTCAGTCAACTTATTTTCAAAAATTGACTTTAATACCTTAAATCTGGGCTTCCCTGGTAGCTCAGCTGGTAAAGAATCTGCCTGCAATGCAGGAAGATCCCCTGGAGAAGGTATAGGCTGTCCCCTCCAGTATTCTTGGACTTCCGTGTTGGCTCAGACAGTCAAGAATCCGCTTGCAATGCAGGAGATCTGGGTTTGATCCCTGGGTTGGGAAGATCCCCTGGAGGAGGGCATGGCAATCCACTCCAGTATTCTTGCCTGGAGAATCCCCATGGACAGAGGAGCCTGGTGGGCTACAGTCCATGGGGTTGCAAAAAGTCAGACACGACTGAGCGACTAAGCACACACACACCCTAAGTCTTTGTTTTACGATCTGAAATATTCTGTTGCATTCTGAACCATATACTCGTGCTAGAGTGAGTTCCTCTAATGGAATCAGACTCTAGTTTGTGTCACAGAGTGGCTGCACATTTAAACTGCCACACTGTAAGCATCATTATATTAAGACTGATGAACAGTCATACAAGAGCAACCAATATCTTATAGTAAAATAAAATCTTAACAAAGGATGTAAAATAAATGTTTTAAAGGCTACTGGCCCTAAAGATAGTAAAACCCCCCATAACTTTGATTCTGACCTTCTTTCAAAGATTTGAGTTTCAACCTAATTTTGAAAATAACACAAAGTGGACTAAGCACATATAGATATTAAAAATACCTAAAGCCAGTAAGTATTTATCATTTCACATCTAAAAAGGTACTGATGTAAAGAATTTCAATACAGTCACTTTATGACAAAACTAGAAATGTTTAACTTCTAATATTTTACTCTAAATATGCCTACCTTCCTGTCTCATATAGTAAATAGCTTTGTTTTAGTTACTTTGAAAAAGTCTTTATAGATTAAAGTTGAAATTATTTTTAATAACTTCAATTGAGAACTCAATCATGGTATTTTGAATTGAGACAAAATTTCTCATCTCATCTTGGTTTGAAAAAACAAAATTTTTGTGATCCCTTGGAAAATAATTACTATTTTGACACAAGTAGCCTGACTTAAAATTGGCCCAAGGGTGTGACAAACTTTGAGGTCAGGTAAACTTATCAGATTTCTTTTCTAAGCAAATGATCCAATGTTCACATAGCATACAAAATATACAACTTCAAGGCAAATAAGCATATGCTAAGCTTCTTATAAATAAGTATATTGCAGTAGTAGCAATTAAAAAATACAATGCAAGTGGCTGAAGTTCATGAAGAAATACATTTTATTTGCAATATAAAATGTATTTTCAATTCATTCAACAAGACTTTTTTGGGCATCTGCTGTGTGTCAGTTGAGCTTTTTCAAATCTTAAAAGATGATGCTGTGAAAGTGCTGCACTCAATATGCCAGCAAATTTGGAAAACTCAGCAGTGGCCACAGGACCGGAAAAGGTCAGTTTTCATTCCAATCCCAAAGAAAGGCAATGTCAAAGAATGCTCAAACTACCACACAATTGCACTCATCTCACACGCTAGTAAAGTAATGCTCAAAATTCTCCAAGCCAGGCTTCAACATTACGTGAACCATGAAATTCCAGATGTTCAAGCTGGTTTTAGAAAAAGCAAAGAAACCAGAGAGCAAATTGCCAGCATCTGTTGGATTACCGAAAAGGCAAGAGAGTTCCAGAAAAACATCTGCTTCTGCTTTATTGACTATGCCAAAGCCTTTGACTGTATGGATCACCACAAACTGGAAAATTCTTAGAGATGGGAATACCAGACCACCTGACTAGCCTCTTGAGAAATCTGTATGCAGGTCAGGAAGTGACAGTTAGAACTGGACATGGAATAACAGACTGGTTCCAAATTGGGAAAGGAGTACATCAAGGCTGTATATTGTTACCCTGCTTATTTAACTTATAGCAGAGTACATCATGAGAAATGCTGGGTTGGATGAAGCACAAGCTGGAATCAAGATTGCTGGGAGAAATATGAATAACCTCAGATATGCAGATGACATCACCCTATGGCAAAAGCAAAGAACTAAAGAGCCTCTTGATGAAAGTGAAAGAGGAGAGTGAAAAAGTTGGCTTAAAACTCAACAGTCAGAAAACTAAGATCATGGCATCTGGTCCCATCACTTCATGGCAAATAGATGGGGAAACAGTGGAAACAGTGACAGACTTTATTTTTCTGAGCTCCAAAATCACTGCAGGTGGTGACTGCAGCCATGAAATAAAAAGACACTTACTCCTCGAAAGGAAAGTTATGACCAACCTACACAGCATATTAAATAGCAGAGATGTTACTTTGCCAACAAAGGTCCATCTAGTCAAGGCTATGGTTTTTCCAGTGGTCATGTATGGATGTGAGAGTTGGACTATAAAGAAAGCTGAGGGCTGAGGAACTGATGCTTTTGAACTGTGGTGTTGGAGAAGACTCTTGAGAGTCCCTTGGACTGCAAGGACATCCAATCAGTCCATCCTAAAGGAAATCAGTCCTGAATATTCATTGGAAGGACTGATGTTAAAGCTGAAACTCCAATACTTTGGCCACCTGATGGGAAGAGCTGACTCATTGGAAAACACCCTGATGCTGGGAAAGATTGAAGGTGGGAGGAGAAGGGGCCGACAGAGGATGAGATGGTTAGATTGCATCACCGACTCAATGGGCATGGGTTTGAGTAAGCTCCAGGAGTTGGTGATGGACAGGGAGGCCTGGCTTGCTGCAGTCCATGGGGTTGCAAAAAGTCAGACACAACTGAGTGACTGAGCTGAGCTGAACTGTGTGTCTGAAACTATACAAAACATTATAGATGCAGATACTCTCCTGTCCTCAAGGAGTCTGTAGAGATGAGGATAATGACAGAGAGAGGTATAATAAAACATGCTGTGAAAGCATGAAGTAGGGACAGCCAACTCAGCTTGGGGTCATCAAATGAACACTTTCCATGACTGAGTCTTTAAGGATGAGTTGTACTTGTCCCAGAGATAAGAATGCACTAGGATGTGTAAAAGTATATCTTTGCAAGAAAAAAGTTGAACCTACTCCCACTTGATTGTCTAACTTACCTAGGAAAAGCAGGGTGAGCATATGTGTGGAGTAGGAGGCAGCGTGTTGTCTGGTGAGTTCCTCTGAAGAAGTCTTCATCCTCACCAAACGAAATTGTTTCACTCTGAAGACCACAATTGAAAAAATTTTTTTCTTTTTATTATAACCCTTTTAACACTATTTACTTTTTAATTTTTATTTAGTTATTTATTGAGGTGTAGCTGGTTTACAATGCTGTGTTAGCTTCAGGTGTACAGCAAAGTGATTCAGCTCTATATGCATATACACATATATTCTTTCTCATATTCTTTCCCCTTATAGGTTATTGTAAAATATTGAGCCTAGTTCTCTGTGCTATACAGTAGCACTTTGTTGGTTATCTATTTTATATATAGCAGTGTGTATATATTAACCCCAGACTCCTAATTTATCCCCCCTACCCTTTCCCCTTTGGTAGTTATAAGTTTGTTTTCTAAGTCTGTGAGTCTATTTCTGTTTTGTAAATAAGTTCACTTTATCATCATTTTAGATTCCACATATAAGTGGTATCATATGATATTTGTCTTTCTCTGTCTGTCTTAGTTCACTTAGTATGACAATCTCTAGATGAAGCCCACAGTTATTTTTACAGAGTATATTTGCCAATACTTGCTAGACTTCTCTTATCTGGTTCTGTCTTAAAATATAGCCCATTTAAAATAAAGCTGACCCAGCTCATGGGATTGTAAGAAATAGCTCTGCAAAGAAAAGGCCTATTACAATGTTAAGTAATTATAATGCCCATAATGTTTCCAGGTTTGCTACCATTTAAATTGATGTGTGACCTTGTACACATCATTTAACCTCTCTGCTACAGATGTCATCAGTAATTTGGGAGCAATATCACAAATGTTACCAAACTGTGAGTCTTAATAAAGCACTCTTGAGAGACTCCACTAAAGGGATTATATATGCATAAAGTGCATTATGATTATGAGAACTAATAATAAATTGTTTCTTGGCACTTTGCACACTAATTAGAAGTACAACCTGTTCCATAGCGTTAGAGGAGTTGAAACTAAGTTGAAAGTTCTGTTTCTCATTCCACTGCAGCTTATAGAGTGATCATATATTTTGGGGGGGCCAAGTCAGGATAATGTTGACTGTGAAAGAGCACACTAACCAGATGGGATGCTCAGACAAGAGGCATAAACATGCGGGCACTCCTAGGCCAAACAAGATGTAGAATCACCCTGCTTCTACATTTATCCCATCATTGTTTGTATACACATAGCATCTTCCACAAATCTGAAAGTCCTCTCTGGGAAATTCCAAGTGTGATGGCTGCCATTTGTGCAGAACTCATGATAGTATCAAAGCAATTGTGGGGCAACTATGGGCATTTTAACCAGAGCACAGACAATAGAATTTTACTGCACTCCACACCATCAACCTGAACTTTTCATTTTATTTTGTTTATTTGACTGTGCCAGGTCTTAGTTGTGGTATGTGGGATCTAGTTCCCTGACCAGGGATTGAACCTGGTTACCCTACAGTGGGAGTCTGGAGTCTTAACCACTAGACCACCAGAGGATTTCCAGCCCAAACTTTAAAATGGAGCTCTCATAACTATTTACACAGTCTCTAATCATGTACTCATCTCACCTTCATTCTCAAAAATGTTCTTTGACCTAAAGATGGATTTACCACATTAGCATAAGGTATTTTCTGTGCCCACTGTATGTAAAAATGTGGCCTATTTGAACTCTGGCTAATACAAGTCACTTGACATCTCTGAGCCTCAGTTGCCCCATGTGAGAATTCAAATATTCTTTAAACTTCTTTATGGCTCTAATAATGCTGAATTTTATGTCTTCTTTGTGTGCAAGAATGAGGAAAAAATATATTCTGTCTTAACTTACAAATTCCTAGAGGTTGATGTGATACAGCAATCCCACTTGTGGTCATATATCCAGACAAAATTATAATTCGGAAAGATATATGCACCCCTATGTTCACAGCAGCACTACTCACAATAGCCAAGACATGGAAGAAACTTAAATGTTCATTGATAGATGAATAGATAAAGAAGATGTGGTATATATATACACACTGGAGTATTACTTGGCCATAAAAAGAATGAAATAATGCCATTTGCAGCAACATGGAGGCAGCTAGAGATTATCACATTAATACTAAATGAAGTAAGTCAGAAAGAGAAAGACAAGTACCATATGATATCACTTATACATGGAATCTAAGATACGACACAAATGAGCCTATCTACAAAACACAAACATAATCACAGACATAGAGAACAGACTGGTGGTTGCCAAGGGGAGTGGTGTTTTGCGGAGTGATGGAGTGGGAGGTTGGTGTTAGCAGATGTAAGCTTTTAAATATAGGATGGATCAACAACAAGGTCCTACTGCATAGCACAGGAAACTGTATTCAATATCCTATGATAAACCATAATGGAAAAGAATATTAAAAAAGAACACACACATATATATATATACACATATATACATACACACACACACATATATATATATAAACTAAATCACTTTGCTATTCAGTAAAAATTAATACCTTATAAATCAACTGTACTTTAATAAAAAAATAAAAATAAACAAAATTCCTGTAGGTTGAAGACATTGTTTTTATCAATGCTTTCCCTCAGAGAAGGAGATGACAGAGGATGAGATGGTTGGATGGCATCACTGACACAATGGACATGAATTTGAGTAAACTCTGGGAGTTGGTAATGGACAGGGAGGTCTGGCATGCTGCAGTCCATGGGGTCGCAACGAGTTGGACATGACTGAGCAACTGGACTGAACTTCCCTCCTTCCCCAACTTGTCCAAACACACACACACACGCACAAACACCATTCATCATATTGAGAAGCAGCTGCAAGGAGAAAAGGCAAGGCAACAGGAAATTATATTGGGGAGGTGAAGGTGTTGTTTAAAAACGGAAGGAGAGATGAGAAGATGGTTGGGAAAGGAGGCAAAGGAGGCAGAGCCAAGTGCGGTGCAGTGGGCAGCCTGGCTTGCCATGCACATTCATGATTGCTAGTCATGGTCACGGGCTATAAAGGCAAGGGAAAAGAAATGACTTTTAAAACTAATTTCCATTTTACATTTTCAATCTGTAGAAGAAGTCTAATAACATGTAATCAGTCAATGATTTGCAAGATCACTAAACTCCTACATTAGAAGGAAAGAAGTCATTCTCACAGATCTTCTTAGTGGCAAGTTTCAAAAGAAAATATAGAAGTTGGTTACTAGGTGCAGAAATCTCTGAACTCAGGTTCAGAAGACAGCTCTCACCAGTAGTCTCTCAGGCTAACACATTGCTGTTGTCATTGTTCAGTCGTGTCTGACTCTTTGCGACCCCATGGACTGCAAGCACACCAGGCTTCCTTGTCCTTCACTACCTCCCGGAGCTTGCTCAAACTCATGCCCATTGAGTGGGTGATGCCATCCACCCATCTCATCCTCTGTCACCTCCTTCTCCTCCTGCCCTTAATCTTTACCAGCATCAGGGTCTCTTCAATGAGTTAGCTCTTCTCTTCACATCAGGTGGCCAAAGTACTGGAGCTTCAACATTAGACTCAGTCCTTCCAGTGAGTATATTCAGGGTTGATTTCCTTTAAGATTAACTGGTTTGATTTCCTTGCAGGCTGACAAATGGACTGGGACAATTTGAGTCATGGACTTGCTAAAATCAGAATGATTTTGTTTATGTTACAAAAGCACAACTTTCAAGAGATGCTAACTCAGAAGGCATAGAAAATGATATATATTAATAATAATACAATTTGATCAAAGAGATGAGCTTCTGTCATTACTTGTTTCTAGGCTAATATTTCCCTGTTGTTTGAATGGAGTTGATAGGCACAGATGATTGAGCCTTGAAGTGAAGATCCAAGGGTAGAGGACTGTTTGGGGTTTGAAGCATGCTCATTAGGAAGCAGTAAAATGGACACAGGGCAGGAAAAATATATAAAATCTTTCCTTTTCTCTGTACAACTAGCAGAATAATACCCTCTGCCCCTCCCCCCCCCAAAAAAAAGAAAGAAAAAAAAAGCTTTGGACTAAGTATCAGGATATCTATACATTTTATTTGGTTCTTTTATTTAGTCAAGAAGCATTTATTGAACACCTAAAATGTGCCAGACATTGTGTCTTCTGTTAGGGAACTAACAAGTAATAGAGTCTGAGAAAAACATAGAATGCATGGACTGGGATAGGGAAGGGAATAAAAAGCTGGGAAGGTAAGTAGTCTAGGATACATCCTTGACTTTGGTTCCTTGTAATGATGTTCCTTAGTTTTCTTACACTAGCTTGAGTTGATTTGTATCACTTTTACCCTGAAGCTCCCTGCCTAAGATAATGTGTGGCCTACACTAGAACAACAACATGAATTAAAAAGAGGGATAACATACAAAGTTATCTCAAAAGTAGAACCAAAGGAGATGATGTCATATTTGCCATCTCAGCAACCTGAATTCTTTTCACAAAATATATGTTTATATTGTTTTATGCTTAACAGTGGTCTTTGCCTGTCTCCCTTTGTGACTTGTTGAGGGGAACAATTAAGTTTGTGGACTATTTTCTACATATAAATCCTTACCCTATGATGAGGTATTCCATGAAAGTCTAAACATGCTTGTTTAGTGTTTATGCTCCCACAAAACTGGAAATTGTATTTTATGGCCATACCAGACATCCTAGAGAAGACAGGGAACAGAAATTCCTCCCTTCTTGGCCAAAGAGGTACTGTGAACTCACAAAGACAAAAAAAGAAGAAGGTGGAGAAGGAGGAGACAGGAAGGCGAGGAGAAAGAAGAAGAATAAAAACCTTCACTCACCAATCTCCTACATCAGTGCTTAACTTTATTTGTTGTTGCTCAGTCTCTCAATTGTGTCTACTCTGCAAACTCATGGACTGCAGCACACCAGGCTTCCCTGTCCTTCACTATCTCCTGGAGTTTGCTCAAACTCATGTCCATTGAGTTAATGATGCCATCGACTTTATTTAAAGACCTCATCATTAAAAATATGTTCTGACCCAGTGGCTATGTTGGCTATGTAATAAGTGCTGCCCCAAATGAGGTGTCTGCCTATGTGTGAAACATAGCCTGTTTATCTTGTTGAAAACAACAGAAAAACAATTTTCTCAAGTATAAATACTAGTGGAAGTATTTCCTCCAAATTTCTTCATTCATTTTAGATGCTACTTTGTGATAACTGGGCTTTCAATGAGGCTATTTATATATGTGTCATGATGTTGACTTTCTGTCTGTATATCTATCACCTTTCTATGTAAAATAACAAAATTAGAGAAAGAAGAAAAAATTTTAATTCCCAAAATAAAAAATCGAATGACAAAGTAGTGAAGTTTCATTTCAGTTCAGTTCAGTCGCTCAGTCGTGTCCGACTCTGCGACCCCATGAACCACAGCATGCCAGGCCTCCCTGTCCATCACCAACTCCCAGAGTCCACCCAAACCCATGTGCATTGAGTCAGTAATGCCATCCAACCATCTCATCTTCTGTTGTCCTCTTCTCGTCCTGCCCTCAATCTTTCCCAACACCAGGGTCTTTTCAAATGAGTCAGCTTTTGCATCAGGTGGTCAAAGTATTGGAGTTTCAGCTTCAACATCAGTCCTTCCAATGAACACCCAGGACTGATCTCCTTTAGGATGGACTGGTTGGATCTCCTTGCAGTCCAAGGGACTCTCAAGAGTCTTCTCCAACACCACAGCTCAAAAGCATCAATTCTTCAGTGCTCAGCTTTCTTTACAGTCCAACTCTCACATCCATATATGACTACTGGAAAAACCATAGCCTTGACTAGGCAGACCTTTGTTGACAAAGTGATGTCTCTGCTTTTTAATATGCTGTCTAGGTTGGTCATAACTTTCCTTCCAAGGAGTAAGCGTCTTTTAATTTCATGGCTGCAATCACCATCCGCAGTGATTTTGGAGCCCAGAAAAATAAAGTCTGACACTGTTTCCACTGTCTCACCATCTATTTGCCATGAAGTGATGGGACCAGATGCCATGATCTTAGTTTTCTGACTGTTGAGTTTTAAGCCAACTTTTTCACTCTCCTCTTTCACTTTCATCAAGAGGCCCTTTAGATCTTCTTCACTTTCTGCCATAAGGGTGGTGTCATCTGCATATCTGAGATTATTGATATTTCTCCTGGCAATCTTGATTCCAGCTTGTGCTTCTTCCAGCCCAGCGTTTCTCATGATGTACTCTGCATATAAGTTAAATAAGCAGGGTGAAGTTTATTATATTCTGAAGCCAAAATTTACTTTGGACTTCCTGTCTTTCAAATTCTTTTCATCCTCATGGGCCCGCCCTGAATATAGAAGCTATTAATCAGACCTTAGCTCCTGGGTACCAAGGACAATGCAGTTTTATCCCCAAGTCAGACATAATACAATCTGACCTATATTGGCTGATTGGTTTATTTGCCACTCCATATGCTGGAAATAATGGGGTTAGGCTGACTGGTGACACAGGGTTCACCCATTGAAACTGGCAAAAGGGGAAAAAGGTGTCACTTCTTCCTCCTTTCCCAGAAGCCTTCAAGTGAGCACAAAGGATAAAATGGGAAGAATTCAGGGTAGCAAGAGAAAACAGAATTCTGAGACCAGACCATGTCTACAGCAGGCTGCCTCATTCATGTCCGAGTCTGTCAGGTGTTAGAAGCAAGTATCTGAAATAATAATTCACTTCATCTTTCTATTTCCCCTTTAGTGGGAGATTACCCTGACCCTCAGTCTTCATATCCACAGCCATGTCCTCGGTAAGGCAGGGATCATCCTCTCCTATAGCAGCAGCCTTCAGTTGAGGCTCCCTGTCTAGTGTCTCTCCTTCTGCCCCAGCCAATCTTGTTTGCTGTTCCCACATTTAGCCTTATCTAATGCCAGTGTCTTGATTTATTCCAGAAAGCTCAGAAGGCTAAATGAAAATTATCCCCAATACCTAAGCAGTGGTGGAAGAACAGTCTCAGAACTGTTTGTCTCAATTGGCTAGTCACATTTAATATTAACATGGCATCACAAAACTTTCAGAAGGAAAGAAGAATGTTTTGTGGACCATTTGTTTTGTGTGTGGCAATGTCATTAGTTTTTTAAATCGATTCTTTTTATCGGAAATGACTTGACCAAAATCTGTCACTGAATTTGAGGCCTACAACAGTTTCTTCTCATCCATTGACTCAAACTGAAATTCTTCCCTTTGTTTTCATGTCCCTGTCCCAACTCCACCCAGTCACAACTTTTCTCATCTCATATTTTATAATTTCATACTTCAGTTCAGTTCAGTTCAGTTCAGCCACTCAGTTGTGTCCAACTCTTTGCGACCCCATGAGAGACTAATTTCACACTTAGTCTTTCCTTAACAGTCAAACAGTTGCCCTACCTGTAGTAGAAATAGTACAAGTGTGTACAATAAGACCATATAGGAGGCATTTCTATTATTTTAAAAATTGCTGTCTTTAAAATAGAGGTTAAGTGTAGGGAGAATGTAAGGAGAAGGAACATTGAAGGAGGCAAAAGACCAAAGACCAAGCACCTGATCCCACTTACTCCAGGTTGCAGGCTTCCTACTGCTATCCCTCACAGTTCTGTTGTGGCCATTAAGCAAAGCAGACAGTGTCTGTTAAATGCCAACTACACACCAGGCCCTTTCAGGTGTGTCATTTCATGGAAGATTAATGACTCTCAAGTCATATACAGGAGCCTTTATCTATCTTACAGATAAAAACTCAGAAACGGAATAAAAAGCAAGTGAGCCAAGACCAACTCCAAAAACCCAGTCCTCTTCCATTTATTGTGCTGTCTTTGGTTAAATGAGGTAACAAGGGGGTGGTCTATATTGATTAGATTCCCTCCTCAATCCAGCCTTCAGGCAAACTGGATTCAGAAGGGTAGATTGTGAATGTAATTGTCTTCCTTTCAGTAGTGCTTTTATTTTATTTTTTTGGCCACACCACATGGCTTGTGAGATCCTAGTTCCCTGATCAGGGACCTGGCTGCACCTACAGCAGTGAAGTGTGGAGTCCCAATCACTGGACAGCCAGGAAATCCCCCAATGATGCACTGAGAGGTCCTTCCATGGATCCAAAACCAGGAAAGAAATAAACTCACAAAGTCTTATCAGTAGCAACCTTAATCACATAAATATACCTCTGAGTAAAATCAAAATATAAAGATTACTTTTAAAATCTAAAATGTAAATAGATTTCCATTAGATGTAATTATTTCAAATCTAAAATAGAACACATTAATAGAACATAAAATTGAAAAGGGCTCTTGAAGGTTATTTAATCTTTAATGCCCTGTAAAATATTCCTTCCACTTCTTGCATGGTGATTGAGATGGCTGCTGTCTTTCACAGCAAATCCTACTTCCCTGCAATATTACTCAAGGGTGGCATCAAGAGCAGATTGAACTTACTGGTTCCTCACTCTAGATTTTCTTCTGTTGATTGCAGCTGATATTACCTTCTCCAGCAGCCACATCAAACTACTGATGCATATTGAATTTAAAAGTCAGCTAAAAGAGCTTAAAGTGGTTTTCGTGTATTGCTGTAAAGTCACACTTCCTGTAATGTGTACTTACACAGTTTAGTTGCTTTTTCAGGTGAGGTTTGGGAATCCTAGTGCAGTATCTTATGGCTAGCTCTACTATAAATGTATGTTATTGGATTCAGACTGTCAAGAGACTAGTCAAGGCTGATGACCAGTTTTCTGACTTTGGTTACTGGGCAGTGCAGTTAGAGATAAGAAACTCAGGAAGGAGAGCAGATATAGGGGAAAGAATCGAGGTGTGTTTTTTTTTTTTTTTTTTTTTTGGAGGTGTTGAGCTTGAGCTCCCCGTGCAAACACAAGAGAAGAGGTCTGGGGCTCAGGTATAGCTCTGGGAATCATTAGCTGATTGGTAGGAATTTAAATAGTGAAATTATCTGGAAGATCAAATGCTTATGAATATTAGTACTTATGGTACAGTTTATATAGGTTTAGGAAAAGCAGGATGTAAAGGTTGTAAGAAGAAGAGAGAGAAAAAGTTTTGTAGAATTATGGTGCATGTACCATGTGATCAGCAGTGTCTGACTCTTTGTGACCTCATGGACTATAGCCCACCAGGCTTCTCTGTCCATGGAATTTTCCAGGCAAGAATACTGGAGTAGGTTGCCATTTCCTCCTCCAGGGGATCTTCCCAACCCTGGGATCTAACTCATGTCTCCTCTGTCTTCTGCATTGTGGGTAGATTCTTTACCTGCTGAGCCATCAGGGAAGAATTATGGAGCAACAGGATTTCAAGAAGAAATCACACTTACAGTGTCAGTTAATGTATAGCAAAGGATGAAAGAATTTAAAATGGGGAAAAGACAGCCTTTTCAATAAATGGTGCTGGGAAAACTGGGCAGCTACATGCAAAAGAATCAAGCTGGATTACTCTCACCATATATAAAAATAAACTCAAAATGGATTATCGAGTTAAATGCAAGGCCTAAAACCATAGAACTCCTAGAAGCAAACATGGGCAGTACACTCTTCCACATTGATCTTAGTAATATTTTTTGGATGTCTCCTTAGGCAAGGGAAACAAAAGCAAAAGTTTAAAAATGGGACTACGTCAAACTAAAAGGCTTTTATATGGCAAAGGTAGCTATCAAGAAATGATACTACTGAAGATATTTACAAATAATATATCTGACAAGGAGTCAATATCCAAAATATACAAAGAACTCATACAACTCAATATCTAAAAACAGTCTGATTTTTAAAATGGGCAGAGGACCTAAATAGACATTTTTCTAAAGAAGAAATATGCATGGCCAACAGACACAAAAAGATGCTCAACATCACCAATCACCAGGGAAATGCAAGTCAAAAACCACAATGAGATATCACCTTACAGCTGTCAGAATGGCTATCATCAAAAAGACAACAACAAAATAGCATTGGTGAGGGTGTTGAGAAAAGGGTGGGATTGTAAATTGGTGCAGTCACTATGAAAACAGTATGGAGGTTTCTCAAAAATTTAAAAATAGAACTGCTATATGATGACCCAGTGATTTCACTTCTGGGTATTTACCTGAAAAAAGCAAAGACAGTATTTCAAAAAGATATATGCACTCCAATGTTCATGGCCACATTATTTATAATAGCCAAGATGTGGATGCAACCTAAGAGTCTACTGATGGATGAATGGATAAAGAAGATGTAATATATATATATATATATATATATATATATATATATATATATATATATATATATATGTGTGTGTGTGTGTGTGTGTGTGTGTGTGTGTGTATATAATGGAATATTACTCAGTCATAAAAAATGAACTCTTGCCATTTGTGACAACATGGATGGATTAAGAGAGTATTATGCTATTATGCTAAATGAAATGTCAGACAAATACTGCATGATCTCATTTACACATGGAATGTAAAAAAATCAAGCAAAGCAAACTGAAAACAGATTCAGAAACAAACTGGTGATTGACAGAAGTGAGGGGGTGGGTGGGTGAGTGAAATAGGGTAATAGGATTAAAAGGTACAAACCTCCAATTATATAGTAAATAAGTTATGGGGATGTAGTATACAGCATAAGGAATATGGTCAGTAATTTGCAATAATTTTGTACGGGGACAGGTGATTACTAGACTAGATCATTTCATAATGTGAGCAAATAGCAAATCATTATGTAGTACACCAAAAACTAACATAGTATTGTATCAACTTATTTACATTTAAAAATTATTTTTTATTTGGTTACATTGGGTCTTAGTTGCAGCAAGTGGGATCCTTCCTTGCTGTGCAGGGATTCTAGTTGCAGCATGCGGGTTTAGGTGCTCTGCAGCATGTGGAATCCTAGTTCCCCTACCAAGGATCGAACCCTCATCCCCTATATTGCAAGGTGGATTCTTAGCCACTGGACCACCAGGGAAGTAAACCTTCACTGGCTGTCTGGTCCTTCTTTCTGTAGCTATTTCTCCACTCTTCCCCTGTAGTATATTGGACACCTACCAATCTGGGGGGCTCATCTTTCAGTGTCATATCTTTTTGCCTTTTCATACTGTTCATGGGGTTCTATTCATCGGAAGGACTGATGCTGAAGCTGAAGTTCCAATACTTTGGCCACCTGATGCGAAGATTCATTGGAAAAGACCCTGAGGCTGGGAAAGATTGAGGACAAGAGGAGAAGGGGGCGACAGAGGGTGAGATGATTGGATGGCACCACCAACTCAATGGACAAGAGTTTGAGCAAACTCCAGGAGATAATGAAGGACAAAGAAGCCTGGCGTGCTGCAGTTCATGAGGTTGCAAAGAGTCAGACACGACTTAGCAGCTGAGCAACAACAGCCAGGGAAGTCTCTATTTCAATTTTCTAAAAATTTTTGATAAAATGTTAATAAGTCAATTCACCTAAAAGTCATATAATCATCTTTAATCAAATAAAGACTATCAAGTTAAAAAGCGAAGTAATCAAAAATAATCCATTGTTTTAAATACAACTAGGGGATAGTTGGGAAAATAAGTGAAATTCTGTGGTCTAGGTAGCCTATGCCTGTACAATATCCTCAATCTGTCTCATCAATGAAAGAAATGGTCTGTTATGATTTTTCTTGGTGACATCCTGGTGGATTTGACTGATCACTGCTTTCTCTAATAAGAGCTAACAAACTTTCATAACTCCTTCCCAATTCATGCACAAATCTGAACACATATCCATTGGTCTGTAAAGGACCCATTTTCTTTTTCTTATCGACTATCTGACTGACATTTCTCTCACGTATGGATGTGAGAGTTGGACTATAAAGAAAGCTGAGTGCTGAAGAATTGATGTTTTTGAACTGTGGTGTTGGAGAAGACTCTTGAGAGTCCCTTGGACTGCAAGGACATCCAACTAGTCCATCCTAAAGGAGATCAGTCTTGGGTGTTCATTGGAAAGACTGATGTTGAAGCTGAAACTCCAATACTTTGGCCACCTGATGTGAAAGCTGACTCATTTGAAAAGACTCTGACTCATTTGAAAAGAAGGCAGGAGGAGAAGGGGGCGTCCCAATGGAGGATGAGATGGTTGGATGGCATCACCAATTCAATGGACATGGGTTTGGGTGGACTCCGGGAGTTGGTGATGGACAGGGAGGCCTGGCGTGCTGTGGTTCATGGGGTCACAAAGAGTTGGACACGACTGAACGACTGAACTGAACTGAACTGAATCTCTTGGTATATTTCCCCATTCTCAGTAATCAACAGACATGTTGAACAGTTTCATCTATAGAATCTCTTAGAGCCCGGGTGTGTGATGCCCCTTGATAAGGAGCTGTACATTTATTTAGAAGAAAGAAGGGATCTTTAGAAAAATTTTCCCACATATCTTGAGTCAATATTCCCCCTTCCCAATATTCATTCTGCCATTTTTATAAAAATACTATTATTCCTTTCCACCTAAAGGACATAAACAAAATAGCTTGACTTTAAAAAAATTCAAATGTAATCATAGTAATTTAGTCAATTTGTCAATAGAATGATGCCATTGAGTTTCAAAATTCTAAAGGCAAGATGTATTCAAGATCATTCCTAATAGCCTGCAAAGAAGTGTTGCTACCCATGTTCTATTAGCTATAAACAAGAATGCATATTTAATTCCCTTCAAATTACATTGAAACTTCACTGCATCACATCTTCAGACAGCAGATTTTTATGATCTGCTTAATGGAATTAAATCTTTCAGCATTCTCATAAATTATAAAATGGCTGACATTGCCTCTACTGTTTAGCCAGAACTAGAACTATCAAGTATTTTAACTATAGATATGAATAGTACTTAAGTTAGAAATGTCTTAATCTTAGAATAAGAAAAACAAAAGCACATATAATCCTAATAATACCTATATTATAGGTAATACCTAATATTACCTATAATCCTAAAGAAACAACGGTGTTATCTCAAGGCACCTTTGCAAATTAATACTGAACTCACGGATGTGAATAAGAAGAGAAGCCAGTAGCTTTCTTGCCAGTTTCTTCTGGCTCTTAGCAGGAAAGTCTAGTTGTCACTTCTGAGAACTCACTTTCTATTTCACACCCCTCTGCACATACCAGAAAAACTGTCTCTCTTCCATGGCAAAATTTTCTTCCGTTTCAGAGGTCTAAAGTCATATTTCTGGCTTCTCCTATTTTAAAATTTTAAATTTGGGTTGGATAAAACCCTCAAGATCCCTCCCCTTGCTTAACCAATGTCTATTCATCACTTCCTCCCCCGCCTCTCCTCCTCTCTTACATATGGTTGTCTGGGAAAATCAACACAAGGAGATCCAGCTAGATGATTCACCCTTCAGCCACACAACTCTTTCCAGAGGCATAGACCTTGGAAAGCTGTTGGGGACGTCCTTCTCAACAGCAATTCAAGAGTTAATCCTAAACCAAACAACTCTTTTAAATAATTCAGAAGTACAGTTTCTAAAAAGAGTTGTAGAGAAAATGTAGAACATAGTACCTATATATCACTTTATTGAAAACTCCAGAGATTCTTCTGCTTTCCAAGCAGATGGAGATCCCACTCTATCAAAGGTTTTGTCTGTTGGCTCTTTTAATGAGGCTGGTGCTGCTGACTCTTGCAGAGTAAAAAGGAGAAAGGTAAGGATTTTGCTGATTTACAATTGTCTCATATTTCTGGCTACTCTGAGTCTTTTTTAGGGGCTCATATTTGGTTTAGTTTTATTTAGTTAGTCCCAAATGTAATCAATATTCTCTGAAGTCTAATGTGCCACTTCAGATGACTAGTTCTTTGAAAGTCATTTTCAGAATCTTGAATGATAAAATGCCTAACTCTCATGACAGCACCAAATCCCAGAAAAAATTCTAAACAAGTTGAAAAAGAGTTCCACATTATTACAGATTCTATGAAAGACAAAGACAAACTGGTTTTAAGTTAATGCTCAGTAGGGAATTTAAATAATGTTTTAAAATTAATCACAGAAGACTGCTTAAAGCCTTCAGACTTTTAAAGGTCAAATAAGAACTAAACGTTGCACAAGTAATAAGGGATTCACAATTTTAATTCTAACTTTTAATATGTTCAGGAAACACGGTCCCAGATTAACCATTATAGAAAAACATTCACCATGACTAATAATTTTGGTCATTAAAGATTGAAACCATTTTATATAAAAATGTTTTTAAAGTGTTTCTGGTCTTGACTCTGGATCATTCTGTATAATAAAATTGAATTGCATTTGTATAGCATTTTTAAAGGCATTTTTTGTCATTTTGCATTTACATGAATACTTATGAATAGCTACAGATGAGGAAATGAAAGCAGAAAGGTCTTAAAGTCACACAACAAATTCATAATATGGCGAGTTATAAATTCTGCTTTGTTATTCACAGTTTTTCCTCTCCCACTATCTTTTATAAAGAGAAATATGCCTCTTAGTCTCAAGGTCTTGGGTAAACACTACTGCCAACCTTTGTTCCAAAAAGATTGTGCTGATTTGAACAATCACTTGGCTCTATGTATGGTGTCTCTGGAAACCGGTCCTTGGTCAGAAAAGGAAATTATACTTTTTTCTTCACGTTTTGATGTCCACTTATACTGTCATCAATTGTGTCTTTGTCCTTTTGTTTTGGATTGTTGTACTTGTCTACTACTTATGGAATTGTAGGAACTTACTTCATGCTCAGGATGTGAATTCTGTGTCATTTGTGAATACTTTCCCTTGTTTATTTGCTTTTCAACTTATTGTATAATCCAAATTTTATAACCTTATGAATATTCAATATACTTAATCTAGCACTGACTAGAATTTATGAAAAACACACCATACAAATGTAGTTTTGTCAGGTTATCCTTCTGTTTCTAATAAATTTAATGTTTGTTTTTAGATGTTTTGTTTTGTTAATTGGTTGCATATTAGTTACTGGTATCACAATGGTGTGATAACTCATCTAGAGCCAGACATCCTGGAATGTGAAGTCAAGTGGGTCTTAGAAAGCATCACTACGAACAAAGCTAGTGGATGTGATGGAATTCCAGTTGAGCTATTTCAAATCCTGAAAGATGATGCTGTGAAAGTGCTGCACTCATTATGCCAGCAAATTTGGAAAACTCAGCAGTGGCCAAAGGACTGGAAAAGGTCAGTTTTCATTCCAATCCTTAAGAAAGGCGATCCAAAAGAATGCTCAAACTACCGCACAGTTGCACTCATCTCACACGCTAGTAAAGTAATTCTCAAAATTCTCCAAGCCAGGCTTTAGCAATACGTGAACCGTGAACTTCCAGATGTTCAAGCTGTTTTTAGAAAAGGCAGAGAAACCAGAGATCAAATTGCCAATATCCATTGGATCATCAAAAAAGCAAGAGAGTTCCAGAAAAACATCTATTTCTGCTTTATTGACTATGCCAAAGCCTTTGACTGTGTGGATCACAATAAACTGTGGAAAATTCTGAAAGAGATAGGAATATCAGACCACCTGACCTGCCTCTTGAGAAACCTGTATGCAGGTCAGGGAGCAACAGTTAGAACTGGACATGGAACAACAGACTGGTTCCAAGTAGGAAAAGGAGTATGTCAAGGCTGTATATTGTCACCCTGCTTATTTAACTTATATGCAGAGTACATCATGAGAAACGCTGGGCTGGAAGAAGCACAAGCTGGAATCAAGATTGCCAGGAGAAATATCAATAACCTCAGATATGCAGATGACACCACCTTTATGGCAGAGAGTGAAGAGGAACTGAAAAGCCTCTTGATGAAAGTGAAAGAGGAGAGTGAAAAAGTTGGCTTAAAGCTTAACATTCAGAAAACTAAGACCATGGCATCTGGCCCCATCACCTCATGGGAAATAGATGGGGAGGCAGTGGAAACAGTGTCAGACTTTATTTTTTGGGGCTCCAAAATCACTGCGGATGGTGATTGCAGCCATGAAATAAAAAGACGCTTACTCCTTGGAAGGAAAGTTATGACCAACCTAGACAGCATATGAAAAAGCAGAGACATTACTTTGCCAACAAAGGTCCGTTTGGTCAAGGCTATGGTTTTTCCAGTGGTCATGTATGGATGTGAGAGTTGGCCTGTGAAGAAAGCTGAGCGCTGAAGAATTGATGCTTTTGAGCTGTGGTGTTGGAGAAGACTCTTGAGAGTCCCTTGGACTGCAAGGAGATCCAACCAGTCCATCCTAAAGGAGATCAGTCCTGGGTGTTCATTGGAAGGACTGATGTTGCATCTGATACTCCAATGCTTTGGCCACCTCATGCGAAGAGTTGACTCATTGGAAAAGACCTTGATGCTGGGAGGGATTGGGGACAGGAGGAGAAGGGGATGACAGAGGATGAGATGGCTGGATGGCATCACCGACTCGATGGGCATGAGTTTGAGTAAACTTTGGGAGTTGGTGATGGACAGGGAGGCCTGGCGTGCTGCGATTCTTGGGGTCGCAAATAGTCGGACACGACTGAGTGACTGACCTGAACTGAACTGAACTGATGATTAGAAAGTCCGTGTTGGACTTACAGAAGTTGTGAGATTTTACTTAAAGCAGCTCTATCAGTCTTGCCACTTACGAATTGCAACTGTGATGTAAGGCTTAGAAAGTTTGACTCATCATATGATAACTTCAATGTTCTACCTATATTCTTTTCTAGAATTTAAAAGCAATTTTCAATTCCTGTGGAATTAGAGAGGTATGATTTTCTAGGTGTCTCTACTGAGTTTATTGAAACATTCAATCTTTCTCACTAGCTTAAAATGCCACTCTGTCTCTCAGATTTATCTCTGGCTGCCTTGGCATTTTCTCTAGTCTTTGAACATGCCAAACTCATTCTCATGTAAAGACCTTAATATTTGCTATTACCTGGACAGTGAGCATGGCTCACTGCTTTACTTAGGTCAGATCACCACTTGAATGCTACCTGCTAATAAAGCCTTTCCTTGAACACTCCATCTAAAACAAAATACCACATTCTCCTTAGTCTGTTTTTTCTTCAAAGCACTTAATTTTACCTGAAATTTACATGTATTTACATACTGGTTTATCATCTTGTTTATCATCATATATTTCATGTGGGCAGAGATTTTGTCTTCTTATTCAGCCTCTATATCCCCAGTACCTAAAGAGTGATGGGCAAACATGAAGAGATCAATAAGTACTTGCTAAATGAAGAAATTAATACCAAATGTTCATACTGGCTTGTATATTTCTGAAATGTCTAATATGCTCCTCTGACTTATCCATCTTTTCCAACACCAATCCCAAAATATGTATCTTTATATTTTTATATAATGTATTTTTAAATCTACAAGGACATCTTTCTTTACTTTTTCATTTTAAAAACATATCCATGTCTAATCTTCTGCATATATTCTTCTAAATGAACATTTTCCCCATTTCCAAGAAAATTGATATTTTAAGTGAAGTTCCATTAAATCATGAATTAATGTGGGGAAATTTGATAGCTAGTATTTCTAACCAGGAACAAATTTATATCTGTCCATTTAGTTGATTCTTCCTTTCTGTCCCTCCGTAAAGTTTTTATAGTGTCCTTCATGTAAGTTCTGTACATTTCTTCTTGTGCCTATTTCTAAGGATTATATAGTTTTGTTGTTATTGTAAAAGGAATTTTTCATTTTCATTATTTCCTATCTGGTTATAAAGTTAGTATAAAAATTATATATTTATCTGTTATATTTAGTAAATAATTCAAATTTTATAACCTTATGAATACTCAATCTACTTAATCTAGCAATGACTAGAATTTATGAAAAATATACCATACTAATATAGCTTTGCCTACTTATCCTTTTGTTTCTAACAAATTTAATATTTATTTTTAGATGTTTTGTTAACTTATTGCAGAAGATTAGTTACTGGTATAATAAGATAGTCAGTATTACCATATTTTTGGTTCATAACACCTCTTTTTGGTCTGTTATATGATTTAAAACACAAATGCATAAACAATAATTATAAATTCATGTCAGTGGTCAAGTGATGTGACAGGATGTAATTTATGATGATAACAAGATAAAGGGGGAAGCAAAGGTGTTTAGATGCAGATAATAAGTGATATTTAAACTACATTCATATCAGTTCAAAATAGATTGATATAAATTTAAGATGTTAACTGTAATTCACTTGGAACCACCAAGAAGATAACTAAATATGCAGAAAAGGAAATGAAGAGGGAATTAAAATGGCACACTAGAGAAAATAGAACTTGAAAGAAGGCATTATTGAAGGAATTGAGAATCAAAACTATATAAGATATATTTATAATTATATTTCTTAATTCTAAATATGTATTTCCTAGATATTTATTTGAATTTTAACATGTCCAATCCAGTAACACTATGATCAGATAATATGATCTTCACAATTTCAAAATTCCATTGTTTCTATTGAAAATTCAGCCATCATCTCATGTTATTCCTCTGGAGGCAATCTATCTGTATTTTCCTCTGGATGCACTTAAGGTTTGCTGTTTTTTCCATCAGTTCTATAACACCTAGATGTAGTTTCATTAGTATTTATCTTGCTTTGTGTTCATAGGGCTTTTTGAACATTAAAAAAAATGGGCCAAAAATTAAAAAAAAAAAAACAAAAAAAAAAAATAAAAAGAAAAAACAAAACAAAACAAAAAAAAAAAAAAATGGGCTAACAGTCAGGATGGCTGCTATCCAAAAGTCTACAAGCAATAAATGCTGGAGAGGGTGTGGAGAAAAGGGAACCCTCTTACACTGTTGGTGGGAATGCAAACTAGTACAGCCACTATGGAGAACAGTGTGGAGATTTCTTAAAAAACTGGAAATAGAACTGCCATATGACCCAGCAATCCCACTTCTGGGCATACACACTGAGGAAACCAGATCTGAAAGAGACACGTGCACCCCAATGTTCATCGCAGCACTGTTTATAATAGCCAGGACATGGAAGCAACCTAGATGCCCATCAGCAGATGAATGGATAAGGAAGCTGTGGTACATATACACCATGGAATATTACTCAGCCGTTAAAAAGAATTCATTTGAATCAGTCCTAATGAGATGGATGAAACTGGAGCCCATTATACAGAGTGAAGTAAGCCAGAAAGATAAAGAACATTACAGCATACTAACACATATATATGAAATTTAGAAAGATGGTAATGATAACCCTATATGCAAAACAGAAAAAGAGACACAGAAATACAGAACAGACTTTTGAACTCTGTGGGAGAAGGTGAGGGTGGGATATTTCAAAAGAACAGCATGTATACTATCTATGGTGAAACAGATCACCAGCCCAGATGGGATGCATGAGACAAGTGCTCGGGCCTGGTGCACTGGGAAGACCCAGAGGAATCAGGTGGAGAGGGAGGTGGGAGGGGGGATCGGGATAGGGAATACGTGTAAATCTATGGCTGATTCATATCAATGTATGACAAAAAAAAAAAAAAGGGCTAAATCTCAAAACCATGCTGGGAAAAAGATTACAGACACAAGAGTGTATGATTCTATTACATGAAATTAGAAAATACATATCTATCCTATGGTTAAAGATCAGTGGTTATCTGGGGCCAAGAAAGGGAATAAACTGGAAAGGGGAACAATGGTATATTTTTGGATGGTCTCTGTCTTAAATATGGTGGAAGTCACATAAAATTTTGTTGCTTTAAACCACTAAGTTTTAGGGTGGCTTATTGCTTAGTAATCTGATTTTGGTGTTGACCATCCGGTGATGTCCATGTGTAGAGTCTTCTCTTGTGTTGTTGGAAGAAGGTGTTTGCTATGACCAGTGTGTTCTCTTGGCAAAACTCTATTAGCCTTTGCCCTGCTTCATTCCCTACTCCAAGGCCAAATTTGCCTGTTACTCCAGGTGTTTCTTGACTTCCTACTTTTGCATTCCAGTCCCCTATAATGAAAAGGACATCTTTTTTGGGTGTTAGTTCTAAAAGGTCTTGTAGGTCTTCATAGAATCGTTCAATTTCAGCTTCTTCAGCATTACTGGTTGGGGCATAGGCTTGGATTACTGTGATATTGAATGGTTTGCCTTGGAAACAAACAGAGATCATTCTGTCATTTTTGAGATTGCATCCAAGTACTGCATTTCAGACTCTTTTTTTTTTTTTAATTAAGCACCACTTTTATTAGCACAAAGCATCACCAACCCAGCAAGCCCAGGGCCTGAGAATAAGTTACGGCACAGAGAGGGGAGGGGCGACTTTCCCAGGCTCAGGTAGTGGCCCGAGACCCACATGCCCCAAACTTCCTGAGCAAACTCCTGAGACGACGAGGGGGCTTGAGGGTCCATTTCTTCTAAGGGATTCCTGCCCACAGTAGTAGATATAATGGTCATCTGAGTTAAATTCACCCATTCCAGTCCATTTTAGTTCGCTGATTCCTAGAATGTCAACCTTCACTCTTGCCATCTCCTGTTTGACCACTTCCAATTTACCTTGATTCATGGACCTAACATTCCAGGTTCCTATGCAATATTGCTCTTTACAGCATCGGACCTTGCTTCTATCACCAGTCCCATCCACAACTGGGTATTGTTTTTGCTTTGGCTCCATCCCTTCACTCTTTCTGAAGTTATTTCTCCACTGATCTCCAGTAGCATATTGGGCACCTGCTGACCTGGGGAGTTCCTCTTTCAGTATCCTATCATTTTGCCTTTTCGTACTGTTCATGGGGTTCTCAAGGCCAGAATACTGAAGTGGTTTGCCATTCCCTTCTCCAGTGGACCACATTCTGTCAGACCTCTCCACCATGACTCGACTGTCTTGGGTGGCCCCATATGGCATGGCTTAGTTTCATTGAGTTAGACAAGACTGTGGCCTTGTGATCAGATTGGCTAGTTTTCTGTGATTATGGTTTTAGTGTGTCTGCCTTCTGATGCCCTCTCGAAACACCTACCGTCTTACTTGGGTTTCTCTTACCTTGGACGTGGGGTATCTCTTGGCAGCTGCTCCAGCAAAGCGCAGCCGCTGCTCCTTACCTTGGACGAGGGGTATCTTCTCACCGCCGCCGCCCCTCCTGACCTTGAACTCGGAGTAGCTCCTCTTGGCCCTCCTGTGCCCGCGCAGCAGCCGCTCCTTGGAGGTGGGGTAGTTCCTCTCGGCCACCACCTCTGACCTTGGACGAGGGGAAGCTACTCTCGGCCGCTGCTCCTGCGTTGTCACAGCCTGGCGCTCTTGGTCGCTACCCCTGACCTTGGGCGAGGAGTAGCTTCTCACGGCCACGCTTCTGCACGGTCCATTGCAGCCGGCGCACTTCTAATAGATAACTTATACAGCAATTAGATGTAGAAACATGGTTATGTTGTAATAAAATCCTAAAAGGTGTGACATTTTCTATGGGATCAGAAGGATGCAGAGGCTAGAAAAACAGTGAGGAACCAGTTGGCAAAGGCTTGAGGAATGTTAAAAAGCTAGTGAAAACTATAAGGGCAGTGAAAAACTGTGATTTGAATCTGGTAAAAATAGAATTCATGTCTTGGAGTAGCAGAACAATTAGCAAAATGTCACTCAAGTAAACTTCGAAAATAGGAAGTGTACATGAATAAACTTAGAGCTCTGGCCAAGGACAAGTCTCAGGAGAATGTCGAAGATGACAATTGGCTTCCCCTAGATATGCATGACAAAATGCAGGAAATGAAAGATGAATCCACTGATTAATTCCAACAGTTTTTTGGTGGTCTTTAGGGTTTTCTATATATTAATTTTAGGTTGGTGAAAAAGTAATTGCAGTTTCACTGTGAATTTTAAATCATTATAACTAGGCTCAGACACATCTTTATTAATCACAGTAGGAACCCTTACAATCAACACATTTTTTGCCAATGAGAAATAAGTTGGCTTATTCCGATAGCATAAAAATCCTTGCTTCAGGATTCCATGAACGCTTGGAAAGTATTTTCTGCCTTCTGCTGGTTGTGAAAGAGATTTCCCTGTAAAACGTTGTTTATTTATTTTTTAATATAAATTAATTTATTTTAATTGGAGGCTACTTACTTTACAATATTGTAGTGGTTTTGCCATATATTAACATGAATCCACCATGGGTGTACATGTGTTCCCCATACTGAACACCCCTCCCACCTCCCTCCCCATCCCATCCCTCTGGGTCATCCCAGAGCACCAGCCCTGAGCACTATGTCTCATGCATTGAACCTGGACTGGTGATCCATTTCACATATGATAATATACATGTTTCAATGCCATTCTTCTAAATCATACCACCCTCGCCATCTCCCACAGAGTCCAAAAGACTGTTCTATACATCTTTGTCTCTTTTGCTGTCTTGCATATAGGGTTATCATTACCATCTTTCTAAATTCTATATATATGTGTTAGTATACTGTATTGGTGTTTTTCTTTCTGGCTTAGTTCACTCTGTATAATAAGCTCCAGTTTCACCTACCTCTTTAGAACTTATTAAAATGTGTTCTTTCAGCCAATCTTTGTCTTTTGGTACAAATGTATTCTTTATAATGGCTGAGTAATATTACATTGTGTATATGTACACAGCTTTCTTATCCATTCGTCTGCTGATGGACATCTCGGTTGCTTCCATGTCCTGGCAATTATAAACAGTGCTGCGATGAACGTTGGGGTACACGTGTCTCTTTCAATTCTGGTTTCCTCGGTGTGGATGCCCAGTAGTGGGATTGCTGGGTCCCACCAAGAGTGTAAGAGAGTTCCCTTTTCTCCACACCCTCTCCAACATTTATTGCTTGTAGACTTTTGGATAGCATCTGTATGTCTTCTTTGGAGAAATGTCTGTTTAGTTCTTTGGCCCATGTTTTGATTGGGTCATTTATTTCTCTGGTATTGAGCTGCAGGAGCTGCTTATATATTTTTGATATTAATTGTCAGTTGCTTCATTTGCTATTATTTTCTCCCATTCTGAAGGCTGTCTTTTCACCTTGCTTATAGTTTCCTTCATTGTGCAAAAGCTTTTAAGTTCAACTAGGTCCCATTTGTTTACTTTTGCTTTTATTTCCATTATTCTGGGAGGTGGGTCATAGAGGGTCCTCTTTGATTTATGTTGGAGAATGTTTTGTCTATGTTTTCCTCTAGGAGTTTTATAGTTTCTGGTCTTACATTTAGATCTCTTATCCATTTTGAGTTTATTTTTGTGTATGGTGTTAGAGTGTTCTAGTTTCATTCTTTTACAGGTGGTTGACCAGTTTTCCAAGCACCACTTGTTAAAGAGATTGTCTTTTCTCCATTGTATATTCTTGCCTCCTTTGTCAGAGATAAGGTGTCCATAGGTGCATGGATTTATCTCTGGGCTTTCTATTTTGTTCCACTGATCTATATATCTGTCTTTGTGCCAGTACCATACTGTCTTAATGACTGTAGCTTTGTAGCATAGCATGAAGTCAGGCAGGTTGATTCTTCCAGTTCCTTTCTTCTTTCTCAAGATTGTTCTGGCTATTTGAGGTTTTTTGTATTTCCATACAAACTGTGAAATTATTTGTTCTAGTTCTGTTGAAAAATACCATTGGTAGCTTGATAGGGATTGCATTGAATTTGTAGATTGATTTGGGTAGTATACTCATTTTCATTATATTGAGTCTTCCAATCCATGAGCATGGTGTATTTCTCTATTTGTGTCCTCTTTGATTTCTTTCATCAGTGTTTTATAGTTTTCTATGTATAGGTCTTTTCTTTCTTTAGATAGATTTATTCCTAAGTATTTTATTCTTTTCATTGCAATGGTGAATGGAATTGTTTCCTTAATTTCTCTTTCTGTTTTCTCATTGTTAGTGTATAGGAATGCAAGGTATTTCTGTGTGTTAATTTTATATCCTGCAACTTTACTATATTCATTGATTAGCTCTAGTAATTTCCTGGTGGAGTTGTTAGGGTTTTCTATGTAGAGGATCATGTCATCTGCAAACAGTGAGAGTTTTTACTTCTTCTTTTCCAATCTGCATTCCTTTTATATCTTTTCATGCTCTGATTGCTGTGGCACAAACTTCCAATACTATGTTGAATAGTAGTGGTGAGAGTGGGCACCCTTGTCTTATTCCTGACTTTAGGGGAAATGCTTTCAATTTTTCACCATTGATGATAATGTTTGCTGTGGGTTTGTCATATATAGCTTTTATTATGTTGAGGTATGTTCCTTTTATTCCTGCTTTCTGGAGGGTTTTTATCATAAATGGATGTTGAATTTTGTCACAAGCTTTTTCTGCATCTATTGAGATAATCATATGGTTTTTATCTTTCAATTTGTTAATGTGGTATATTACATTGATTGATTTGTGGATATTGAAGACTCCTTGCATCCTTGGGATAAAGCCCACTTGGTCATGATGTATGATCTTTTTAATATGTTGTTGGATTCTGTTTGCTAGAATTTTGTGAAGGATTTTTGCATGTATGTTTATCAGTGATATTGGCCTGTAGTTTTCTTTTTTTTGTGGCATCTTTGTCAGATTTTGGTATTAGGGTGATGGTGGCCTCATAGAATGAGTTTGGAAGTTTACCTTCCTCTGCAGTTTTCTGGAAGAGTTTGAGCAGGATAGGTGTTAGCTCTTCTCTCACTTTTTGGTAGAATTCATCTGTGAAGCCGTCTGGTCCTGGCCCTTTGTTTGCTGGAAGATTTCTGATTACAGTTTTGTTTCTGTGCTTGTGATGGGTCTGTTAAGATTTTCTACTTCTTCCTGGTTCAGTTTTGGAAAGTTATACTTTTCTAAGAATTTGTCCATTTCTTCCAAGTTATCCAATTTATTGACATATAGTTGCTGATGTTAGTCTCTTATAATCCTTTGTATTTCTTTGTTCTCCATTGTGATTTTTCCATTTTCATTTCTAATTTTGTTGATTTGATTCTTCTCCTTTTGTTTCTTGATGAGTCTGGCTAATGGTTTGTCTATTTTTTGTATCTTCTCAAAGAACCATCTTTTAGCTTTGTTGATTTTTGCTGTGGTCTCTTTTGTTTCTGTTGCATCTATTTCTGCCCTATTTTTTAAGATTTCTTTCCTTCTACTATCCCTGGGGTTCTTCATTTCTTCCTTTTCTAGTGACTTTAGATGTAGAGTTAGGTTATTTGGTTGACTTTCTTCTTGTTTCTTGAGGTAAGCCTGTAGTGCTATGAACCTTCCCCTTAGCACTGCTTTCACAGTGTCCCATAGGTTTTGGGTTGTTGTGTTTTCATTTTCATTCATTTCTATGCATATTTTGATTTCTTTTTTGATTTGTTCTGTGATTTGTTGGTTATTCAGTGGCGTGTTGTTTCGCCTCCATATGTTGGAATTTTTCATAGTTTTTCTCCTGTAATTGACATCTAATCTTACTGTAGTGTGGTCAGAAAAGATGCTTGGAATGATTTCAATTTTTTTTTAATTTCCCAAGGCTAGATTTATGGCCTAGGATGTGATCTATCCTGGAGAAGGTTCCATGTGCACTTGAGAAAAAGGTGAAATTCATTGTTTTGGGGTGAAATGTCCTATAGATATCAATTAGGTCTAACTGGTCTATGGTATCATTTAAAGTTTGTGTTTCCTTGTTAATTTTCTGTTTAGTTGATCTATCCATAGTTGTGAGTGGGGTATTAAAGTCTCCCACTATTATTGTGTTGCTGTTAATTTCGCCTTTCATACTTGTTAGCATTTACCTTACATATTGCAGTGCTTTTATGTTGTGTTCACATATATTTATAAATGTTATATCTTCTTCTAGGATTGATCTTTTGATCATTATGTGGCGTCCATCTTTATCTCTTTTCACAGCCTTTATTTGAAAGTCTATTTTATCTGATATGAGTATTGCTACTCCTGCTTTCTATTGGTCTCTATTTGCATGGAATATGTTTTTCCAGCCCCTCACTTTCAGTCTGTATGTGTCCCTTGTTTTGAGGTGGGTCTCTTGTAGACAACATATATAGGGGTCTTGTTTTTGTATCCATTCAGCCAGTCTTTGTCTTTTGGTTGGGGCATTCAACCCATTTACATTTAAGGTAAATATTGATAAGTATGATCCCGTTTCCATTTAGCTTGTTATTTTGGATTCAAGTTTATACACCCTTTCTGTGTTTCCTGTCTAGAGAAGACCCTTTAGCATTTGTTGGAGAGCTGCTCTGGTGGTGCTGAATTCTCTCAGCTTCTGCTTGTCTGTAAAGCTTTTGATTTCTCCTTCATATTTGAATGAGATCCTTGCTGGGTACAGTAATCTGGGCTGTAGGGTTTTCTCTTTCATCACTTTAAGTATATCCTGCCATTCCCTTCTTGCTTGAAGAGTTTCTATTGAAAGATCAGCTGTTATCCTTATGGGGATTCCCTTGTGTGTTATTTGTTGTTTTTCCCTTGCTGCTCTTAATATTTGTTCTTTGTGTTTGATCTTTGTTAATTTGATTAATATGTGTCTTAGGGTGTTTTGCCTTGGGTTTATCCTGTTTGGGACTCTCTGAGTTTTTCGGACTTGGGTGACTATTTCCTTCCCCATTTTAGGGAAGTTTTCAACTATTATCTCCTCGAATATTTTCTCATGGCCTCTCTTTTTGTCTTCTTCTTTTGGGACTCCTATGATTCGAATGTTTTGGCATTTAACATTGTCCCAGAGGTCTCTGAGGTTGTCCTCATTTTCTTAAATTCTTTTTTCTTTTTTCCTCTCTGCTTCATTTACTTCCACCTCACTTCTACCTCACTTATCCTATCTTCTTCCTCCATTATTCTACTGTTGGTTCCCTCTGGAGTGTTTTTGATCTCATTTATTGCAATATTCATTATTGATTGACTTTTTTATTTCTTCTAGGTCCTTGTTAAACTTTCTTGCATCTTCTCAATCCTTGTCTCCAGGCTATTTATCTGTAACTCCACTTTGTTTTCAAGATTTTGGATCATTTTTACTATCATTATTCTGAATTTTTTTTCAGGTAGACTCCCTATCTCCTCCTCTTTGGTTTGGTTTGGTTTGGTGGGCATTTATCATGTTCCTTTACCTGCTGAGTATTTCTCTGCTTTTTCATCTTGTTTAGATTGCTGTGTTTGGGGTGGCCTTTCTGTATTTTGCCAATTGGTGGTTCCTCGTTATTGTGGAGGTTCCTTGCTGTGGGTGGTGTTGGATGGGTGGCTTTTCAAGATTTCCTGATTAGGGAAGCTTGCGTTGGTGTTCTGGTGGGTGGAGCTGGATTTCTTCTCTCTGGAGTGCAATGAAGCGTCCAGTCGTGAGTTTTGAGATGTCTATGGGTTTGGTGTGACTTTGGGCAGCCTGTATATTGAAGCTCAGAGCTATGTTCCTGCGTTGCTGGAGAATTTGCATGGTGTGTCTTGCTCTGGAACTTGTTGGATCTTGGGTGGTGCTTGGTTTCAGTGTAGGTATGGAGGCTTTTGTATGAGCTCTTATCAATTAATGTTCCCTGGAGTCAGGAGTTCTCTGGTGTTCTCAGGTTTTGGACTTAAGCCTCCTGCCTCTGGTTTTCAGTCTTATTCTTACAGTAGCCTCAAGACTTCACCATCTATACAGCACCAATGATAAAACATCTATGTTAATGATGAAAAGCATCTCCACAGTAAAGGACACCCGGAGAGATTCACAGAGTTGCATGGAGAAGAGAAGAGGGAGGAGGGAGATAAAGGTGACCAGGAGGATAAGAGGGGAAATCAAAAGGGGTGAGAGAAAGCTAGCCAGTAATCACTTCCCTATGTGCTCTCCACAGTCTGGACCCCTCAGAGAGCTAAACAGAGTTACACAGAGAAGAGAAGAGGGAAGAAGGAGACAGAGGTGACCAGGAGGAGAAAGGGGGGCATCAAAAGGAGAGAGACAGATCCAGCCAGTATTCTATTCCCTGAGTGTTCTCCACAGCCTGGAACACACAAAGAGATTCACAGAGTTGGGTAGAGAAGAGAAGGGGGATGGAGGAGATAGAGGTGACCTGGTGGAGCAAAAGGAGAGTCAAAAGTGGGAGAGAGCAATCAAGTTAGTAATCACACTACCAAGTAAAAATGGGTACTGAAGATTGGGTTCTTAAAGGTACAAAATTGACAATAAATACCAAAAAGCAAAGATTAAAAATCTACAGTAGAGGTTAGACTCTCAAAAATACAATATTAAAAAAACAAAACAAAGTCACAAACATCATAAAATATATATATGAAGCTTGCTTTAAAAATAGGGTTCATTTTTGCAAGGTAATGAAGTGAAGTTAAGTGAAGTTGCTCAGTTGTGTCCGACTCTTTTCGACCCCATGGACTGTAGCCCACCAGGCTCCTCAGTCCATGGAATTTTCCACGCAAGAGTACTGGAGTGGGTTGCCATTTCCTTCTAGGTTATAAAAATGAAGATTAAAGGAGTATTAGAGGACTTAAAATTTTTTTAAAAAATTTAAAAATTAAAAAAATGATAATAGAAAAAATATATCTAGAAATTTCTCTGGAGCTGTTGCGAGCAGTGTGGAGTCAGTTCATTTTCAGATACTTCCTTGATCTGGCTTATACGTCTCAAGATCTATAGAACCTTCCAGTGTAGTCGGTGCTAACTACAAGGTTTTAATCTGTCGCACCTGTCACTTCCAAAGCGGTTCCCTGTGTTTATTTTAGTTTCCTCTGTTTGCTGGTCTCATCAGTGTCTAATTTCTGCCCTGACACAAGGGGGCGAGGGTGGTCACTTATTTAGGCTCACTTGTTCAGTCGTGCTATGGGGAGGGAGGAACACTGGAAACAAATATCACTGGTGTGTGTGGGGAGTGATTGCAGTGTCTCGGCTGCACTGGGTTTGCCCCTGCTCATGGCACGTGCACTTTCCCAGTCTACACTGCTCAGGCTCCAGGTTGCTCTGCTGGGGAACTGTCTGAGGTGGGCCCTGGGTTGTGTGCATTTCCCAAGTCTAAGCCACTCAGGATCAGGTTCTCGGGTACTCCACAAAGGTGCAGACTCGGTTGGGTCTGCGTTTTGTGCTCTTCCCAGGTCCGAGCAGCTCAGGCAATCAGGTGCTTGGCGAGCATAGTCTCCCCAGGTGGGGAGTGCATCTTATCACCTCCCCGGTCCCAGCTGCTTGGTTTCCTGGGTGGCAGCGGGTGTGCCCGTCTCAGGTGTGCCATGTGTCTCTTCTGGGGAGCTGATCTCTGGCTGCGACCCTCCAAGTGGATATCAACTGTCCAGAATCCCAATCTTGGTTAGCAACTGGAAGCCTGCTTGCAGTTTGGTAGAGGATGCCTCTCTGGGGCTGAGATTGCCTCTTTTCAGCTCTGGCTGCGCCCCCCCCCCCCCCCCCCCGCCACCTCCCTGTCTCTGGCGGGGGATGGGCCGGTCCACAGCCTGTCAGCTCTCCTCTG
Organism: Cervus elaphus; assembly: GCF_910594005.1. Lineage (NCBI taxonomy): Eukaryota > Metazoa > Chordata > Mammalia > Artiodactyla > Cervidae > Cervus > Cervus elaphus. Next base: position 39,798,201 of record NC_057848.1, on the reverse strand, counting down.
GTATTTGCCCAGTCCTTTGTTTTGTGAGCGGGCCTGGCAGTGCCTTAGGTTAGGCCTTTCCGCGGGATAGTTCTCTCTCTTTTTTTTCTCTCTCTCTGGCTATCCCACAGTTTGGGTTGCTATCTCACGTTAGTTCCTTCAGATTGCCCTCAAGGCACTCAGGCCTGGTCCTTACCCTAAGCAATGCAGCCCATGCCTCCCTGTTCAGCCCCTGCTTGCTGATGGCACGTGCGAGAGCTGGGAGTTACCGTTAAGCATGTAATCTGTGGGGTTTATTTATTTATTTATTTATTTATTTATTTATTTATTTTTCCTCCCAGTTATGTTGCCCTCTGAGATTCCAAAACTCCCCACAGACCTGCTGGTGAGAGTGTTTCCCGGTGTTTGGAAACATCTCTTCTTTTAAGACTCTCTTCCCAGGACAGGTCTCCATCCCTACCTCTTTTGTCTCTCATTTTATCTTTTATATTTTGTCCTACCTCCTTTTGAAGACAACGGACTGCCTTTCTGGGTGACTGATGTCCTCTGTCGGCATTCAGAAGTTGCTTTGTGGAATTTGCTCAGCATTCAAATGTTCTTTCAATGAACTTGTGGGGGAGAAAGTGGTCTCCCCATCCTATTCCTCTGCCATCTTAGGACCACCTCCAGAACTGATGCTTTTGAACTGTGGTGTTGGAGAAGACTCTTGAGAGTCCCTTGGACTGTAAGGAGATCCAACCAGTCTATCCTAAAAGAAATCAGTCCTAAATATTCTTTGGAAGGACTGATGCTGAAACTGAAACTCCAATATTTTGGCCACATGATGAGAAGAGCTGACTCATTGGAAAACACCCTGATGCTGGGAAAGGTTGAAGGCGGGAAGAGAAGGGGTCGACAGAAGATGAGAAGGTTGGATGGCATGACTGACTCAATGGACATGAGTTTGAGTAAGCTCCAGGAGTTGGTGATAGACAGGGAAGCCTGGAGTGCTACAGTCCATGAGGTCTCAAGGAGTCACGGAAGACTGAGCTAATGAACTGAACTGAAGATTAGCTAAATGTTTATCTGTTTTGCTTACCTTACCTTGTTCCATTTTTGAATGGAAGCACCCATTGTGGTAATCCTATCCTTGTCTCTTATGTGTGTGTGCTCAGTTACTCAGTTGTGTCCAACTCTTTGCAACCCCATGGACTATAGCCCACCAAGTTCCTCCATCCATGGGATTTTCCAGGCAAGAATAATAGAGAGAGTTGCCATTTCCTCCTCCAGAGGATCTTTCAGACTCAGGGATCAAACCCATGTCTCCTACATTGACGGGTCAATTTTTTTTTTAACCACTGAGCCACTTAGGAAGCCCCTATATATATCTGAGGGAGGCAGATAATATCTCTGTTACTTGATTGGTCTCAGAATCAAGAAGATCTCCACCTCCAGAGATATACTGCATGCATATGTACTAAATCACTTCAGTGTGTCTGACACTTTGTGACCCTATGGACCATAGTCAGTCAGGCTCCTCTGTCTATGGGATTCTCCAGGCAAGAATACTGGAGTGGGTTGCCATGCCCTCCTCTAGAGGATCTTCCCGACCCAGAGACTGAACCTGCGTCTGCTATGTCTCCTGCATTGGCAGTCAGGTTCTTTACCACTAGCACCACCTGGGAAGCCCAGAGATAAACTATATCTAATGAGTCTGCTCTATTTCTAGATTAGATTTAGATAATGAGATTAGAATTTTGAGCCTGAGCCAAATATCATAATGGGATTTGAATTTTGGAAGAAGGGATAAACTATTTGATACAATGGAGAAATATAAATAATTGTGCCTAGAAGAAAACAATGATAGATTGGAAAGCATGACCACAATACATTACAGCTCCCACTTTCAAAAGGTGGCATATTTTCCCCCATTCCTTGAATTGCACCTTCCCTATTATTTTGCCCAGTGGAATATGATAAAAGTAGCATCATGTGTTTTCCAGAGACTAATCCTAAAAAGAAAGTCTTGAAAATTCTGCTTTCAATCACTTAAAATGCTGTCCTGAAATTGAGATACTGTTGAGAAAGACCAGATTAATGTCCATGTGAAGAGAAAGGTCCAGCCATCCCAGATGTTTCAAATAAACCAAGCCCCCTGACAACTTGTTAGCTGAATGCAGCCACATGAGTGAGTCCAGGCAAGATCAGCAGAATAGCCAGTCACTTCACCCTCATAAAAATAATAAATAAAACCTTGTTGTTTTAAGCCACTAAATTTGAGGAGCAGTGTTATACAGTATACTGGCTTTCTACTGCTATTTAAAAATTACTCTAAAATTTAGAAACTTAAAACAGCAAACATTTGTTACATTACACAGTTTCTGAGAGGCTGGATTCTTGGAGCAGCTTAGCTGAGTGTTTCTGGCTCAAGGTCTCTCATGAGGTTGTAGTCAAGCTGTTGGCCAGAGCTATAGTCATTACAGAGCTTGGCTGGGGTTGGAAAATCTGCTCCCAAACTCACTCACATGGTTGTTGGCAGGTTTCTGCTCCTTTCTGGCTGTTGGTCAGAGGCTTCAGTTCCTCATTATGTGGGCCTCTCCATAGGCCAGTTCACAGCATGGCAGATTTTTTTTCCCCTAGAATGAGTGAACTATTGGGAGAGAGTACACAAGATGGAAGCCACAGTTTTTTTTAACCTAATCTCAGAAACGACATAGCAACAGTTCTACTGTATGCTATTGGTCACATAGGCTAACTTTGGTACAGTGTGGGGAGGTACTATCTAAGAGTTTGCATATCAGAAAGTGAGGAGCATGTGGTGTCATCTTGGAAGCTGACTACCACACATATCAAATGAGATCTGAAACAGATTATCACAGAGCTATTGTTGGCTTGTTTGCTATGAGACATAAAAATTATGCAAAATTAAAAAAATATATACATACCTCTCTTAGAAAACTTATAAGATTATATATCATAAAATTATAAAATTTTATCTCATACAAACTATATCTCATAAGAATCATATCTTTTATAAAAAATCTCATAAAAATTATATATAGTTCTCTTATAAAAAGTTCAGACTTTTAGAAACACATCCTAAAGATAGAGTATATTATGATATGGGTAATAAGATGTATTTTAAATACTTCAGCAGCAATAATAATAACAAAAAAAGGATAGATAAAACAAGTGAGGCAATATTAAAGATTGTTGAATATTGGTGATCGGCATAGGGAGTGCATCATTTTATTTATGTAGGCTTGAAATTTTTCCTCTAAAATTTTATCTTTTTATTCTTTTGTATTAACTTAAACCTAGACAATGTATTAAAAAGCAGAGACATCACTTTGCTGACAAAGGTCCATCTAGTCAAAGCTATGGTTTTTCCAGTAGTCATGTATGGATGTGAGAGTTGGACTATAAAGAAAGCTTAGTGCCAAAGATTTGATGCTTTTGAACTGTGGTATTGGAGAAGACTCTTGAGAGGCCTTGGGCTGCAAGGAGATCCAACCAGCCCATCCTAAAGGAAACTGGTCTTGAATATTTATTAGAAGGACTGATGCTGAAGTTGAAACTCCAATACTTTGGCCACCTGATGCAAAGAGCTGACTCATTGGAAATGACCCTGATGCTGGGAAAGATTGGAGGCAGGGGGAGAAGGGGACGAGAGAGGATGAGATAGTTGGATGACATCACTGACTTGGTGGACATGAGTTTGAGGAAGCTCCAGGAGTTGGTGGTGAACAGGGAAGCCTGGTGTGCTGCAGTCCATGGGGTAGCAAAGAGTCGGACATGACTGAGTGATTGAACCGAACTGAACTTCTCCCCTGGTAACCATAAATTTTTTTTCTACATCTGTGACTCTAATTCTGTTTCATAAATAAGTTTATTTGTATCATGTTTTTTAGATTCTACACATAAACTCCTCTAAAATTTTAAAATCAACATTTATGATGTGCCAGAAACAGAATCCTTTGTAATTTTTTAAACTTGGGGAAGTCTTGAGATATCAACTTAAAAATGTGTAGGAGTATCTACTTTTATTTTTTCTTTTTTTTTCAAATTTCTCTTAAGGGTTATGCAAACAAAATATAAACAAAGACTACTGACCAAAAAGTTTGACTTTTCTTTTTGCCTTTGAATAAGTATCTGCAGCCCAAACCTGAGAACAAAGGACAGTTAAACTCTTCACATTTTAAGGAGGGCCTCCAAGGTGGCTCATATGGCAAAGAATCTGCCTGCAATGCAGGAGACTTGGGTTCAATCCTTGGGTCAGGGAGACCCCCTGGAGAAAGGAATGGCTACCCACTTCAGTATACTTGCCTGGAGAATTCCATGGACAGAGGAGTCTAGCTACATTCCATGGGGTTGCAAATAGTTGGACACAGCTGAGTAATTAGCACTTTCCCTTTTCATTTTCTTTTCTTTTCTTTTTTTTTTAACAATAAAATATTTTTATTAATAGTCAAGGTGAGTACATTATTTTTTTAGACATAATGCTTTTGTCCACTTCTTAGACTGCAATGTAGTATAAACTTAAGCTGCATAAGCACTAGGAAACCAAAGAACTTGTGTGACTTACTTTATTGCCATCTATGCTTTATTATGGTCTGGAACTGAAAGCTGAAATATCTCTGACGTCTGTCTATACTTCTAATAGACTCTTAGACTATCTGTGGTCCTTACACTATGGCTGCTGGGCACTCACGTGCAAGTGCTAAGTTGCTTCAACCATGTTCAACTCTTTGAGACCTTATGGACTATAGCCTGCCAGGCTCCTCTGCCCAAGGGATTCTCCAGGCCCTTTTCATTTTCTAAGACCAAATCCATAATTGGGGTCAGATATCTCTTATGGTTATTAGAAAGAAGCTGCTGAACTGACTCTGTTAGCCTAAAGTATCTCAGGAGGCCAATGCCAAAGCCTATAAGAGGAAAAGACTAAAGAGAGGTAAGATAAGTCAGCATTTAGTAAGCACCTTGACAGCAAATGGGCTTCTCCAGTGGCTCAGCAGTAAAGAATTCACCTGCCAATAAGAGATGTAGGTTCAATCGCTAGGTCAGGAAGATCTGTTGGAGATGGAAACGGCAACCCACTTGAGTATTCTTGCCTGGAGAATCCCATGGACAGAGAAGCTTGGTGTGCTACAGTCCATGGGGTCACAAAGAATTGGACAAGACAGAAGCGACTTAGCACTTAATGTCAAGTTACAGCAGTTTTTCTCTTTCCTACACCTGAAGGTATAGGAGATAATTATCTTACTACTTGGCATGATGCTGGTTACAGCCTGCTTGTCACAGTGTTGTAGGAGTGTAGTGGATGAGTAGTGAGGGACCTTATGGGACAGCTTGGCACACACCTCTTGGAGTGTGAGTAGTGTATGGAGACATAGCTATTGTTGCTTACTAGAAATGGCTGCCATATGTATATTATTTTTTCAGAGTAAGAATATTTGCAGGGATAAAAGAAGGGTTATTTCTTTAGACTATACTACAAAGCTACAGCCATTAAGACAGTATGGTACTGGCACAAAGACAGATATATAGATCAGTGGAACAAAATAGAAAGCCCAGAGATAAATCCACGCACCTAAGGACACCTTATCCTTGACAAAGTAGGCAAGAATATACAATGGAGAAAAGACAATCTCTTTAACAAGAATATACATTGGAGAAAAGACAATTTGTTTAACAAGTGGTGCTTGGAAAACTGGTCAACCACCTGTAAAAGAATGAAACTAGAACACTCTAACACCATACACAAAAATAAACTCAAAATGGATAAGAGATCTAAATGTAAGACCAGAAACTATAAAACTCCTAGAGGAGAACATAGGCAAAACACTCTCTGACATAAATCACAGCAAGATCCTCTATGACCCACCTCCCAGAGTAATGGAAATTAAAGCAAAAGTAAACAAAGGGGACCTAATTAAACTTAAAAGCTTTTGCACAATGAAGGAAACTATAAGCAAGGTGAAAAGACAGCCTTCAGAATGGGAGAAAATAATAGCAAATGAAGCAACTGACAATTAATCTCAAAAATATACAAGCAGCTCCTGCAGCTCAATACCAGAAAAATAAATGACCCAATCAAAACATGGGCCAAAGAACTAAACAGACATTTCTCCAAAGAAGACATACAGATGGCTAACAAACACATGGAAAGATGCTCAACATCACTCATTATCAGAGAAATGCAAATCAAAACCACAATGAGGTACCATTTCACTCCAGTCAGAATGGCTACTATCAAAAAGTCTACAAACAATAAATGCTGGAGAGGGTGTGGAGAAAAGGGAACCTTCTTACACTGTTGGTGGGAATGCAAACTAGTACAGCCACTATGGAGAACAGTGTGGAGATTCCTTAAAAAACACTGGAAATAGAACTGCCATATGACCCAGCAATCCCATTGCTGGGCATCCACACCGAGGAAACCAGAATTGAAAGAGACAGGTGTACCCCAATGTTCATTGCAGCACTGTTTATAATTTCCAGGATGTGGAAGCAACCAAGATGTCCATCAGCAGACGAATGGATATGAAAGCTGTGGTACATATACACAATGGAATATTACTCAGCTATTAAAAAGAACACAATTGAATAAGTTCTAAAGATGTGAATGAAACTGGAGCCTATTATACAGAGTGAAGTAAGCCAGAAAGAAAAACACCAATACAGTATACTAACGTATATATATGGAATTTAGAATGATGGTAATGATGACCTTATATGTGAGATAGCAGAAGAGACACAGATGTAAAGAACAGACTTTTGGACTCTGTGGGAGAAGGGGAGGGTGGGATGATTTGAGAGAATAGCACTGAAACATGTATATTATTATATGTGAAATAGATCACCAGTCCATGTTTGATGCATGAGACGGGATGCTCAGGGCTGGTGCTCTGGGATGACCCAGAGGGATCGGATGGGGAGGGAGGTGGGAGGGGGGTTCAGGATGGGAAACATATGTACACTCATGGCTAATTCATGTCAATGTATGCAAAAAGCACTACAATATTGTAAAGTAATTGGCCTCCAGTTAAAACAAATAAATTAACCAACAAAAGGGAAGGGTCATTTCATAATAGAAAAGTAGTAAATTAATCAAGAGAATGTAATAATCATAAATATTTGTACATCAAATAACAGAGCTTCAAAACACATGAAGCATAATGTCATTATTTACAGGCAGCATAATTGGGTACATAGATAACCCAAAAAGACATAAAAAAGAATTATTACAATTAATAAGCAATTTACCAAAGAAACTATATACAGGATCAACGTATGATCTTTTCCAATTTCCCCATTCTGGTGGGTATATAATGGTATCACATTGTAGTTTTAATTTACATTTCCAGGGTGACATTTTAACATATATTGACTCTTTAGAAATTTCCTGTATAAGTATTTTGCCCATTTTTCTTTCAGGTTGTCTGTCCTTTTTCTTTACTGATTTGTAGTAGTTCCTTATATAATCTGTATGTGGGTAGTATGGTTCAGTTGCTAAGTCGCTTATGACTCTTGTGACCCCATGGACTCTAGCCTACCAATCTCCTCTGTACATGGGATTCTCTGGGTAGGAATACTGTAGTGGCTTGCCATTTCCTTCTCCAGGGGATCTCCCTGACCCAGGGATTGAAGCTGCGTCTCCTGCATTGCAGGCAGATTCTTTACCTACTGAGCCACCAGGGATGCCCATATAATCTGTATATGAGTCCTTTGATAGACATACACATGGCAAATATTAGAGGAGTTTTGCCAGTACAGTCAGAACAAAGAGAGGATGCCCTGTAGTGTTCTTGGTAGGAAGGGGAGAGTCCTCAAACAGAATACTACCCAGTACTCCACAGTACTGAGGTGTACAGAAAAGGGCCTCAGCTATTCCCTTGAATCTACACAAAGGATTATACGGTACAAGAGAGACAAATACAGTGGGGCTACCTAGGCAGCCAAAAAATGAGGAAATATCTGAACCAGAGAAGTTCTTGGGCTGTAGCTCTACAGCATTTCATCAGCCAGATAGAAGGCTCAGAGAGGTTACACTGTACTCTGTACACTGCCCCACCCTCCACAAAACCGAAAGTAAAAACCAAAAATGTCTGTGTTGGGCATTACCATTATTTATCAATATTCAAAGTCTTTTGACCTCTTGGGCTTCCCTAGTAGCACTGCAGGTAAAGAATCTGCCTGCAGTGCCGGAGACCTGGGTTCGATCCCTGGGTTGGGAAGATCCCCTGGAGAAGGGAAAGGCTACCCACTCCGTATTCTGGCCAGGAGAATTCCATGGACTGTATAGTCCATGGGGTCACAAAGAGTCGGACACAACTGAGGAACTTTCACTTTACTTTGACCTCTGGACACGTGAAACAGTTGCTCATTGAAGTTGTATGATGTGGCCATGTGGTGTGAACTGGTCACATCACACAGTGGTGTGATGTGGCCAGTTTTCTGATGTGAAATGAAGTGTAAGCAGAAATTGCATGCATCTCTTCTATATTGAAGGATATAATTGCCAGTGTTTGGTGCTACAGTCTATTTTTGCCCACTGCAGTACCTGTAGAAGCATTTATTATTGAGATACCACATTGACTGACACATCCTAGAATGCTGAGCCAACACATGGAGGAATATGAATTGAAGTGTCACCTAGACTCCTGAAGATTTCGTAAGATTAATAAAAAAAGTTGTTTGGTTATTTTTGCAAGCCACTGAGATTTTGGAGTTGTTTAATGTCAGTTTCCCCTATATTTCTAGTTTATAGTTCTATAATAGTTCTAGTTCTATTATAAAGTAATTCTAAAAAATTTGTAAATATTAATTGTGGTTTTGATGCAGTTTGAGTCAACTTACTTTCAGAGTTACTCTTATAGCTTTAATAAAAAGTCACTGAATTTAAAAATGGTAAATATAAACTATATTGTATCTTATTTTTCCATTTGTTTTCCTACCTTTTAAAAATTCTCTTATAATTCCAGGATTGTTTTGAGTAGTTCTGATGCATAAGTCTGTACTAAAAACAGAAGATTATATAGCATAAGAAAAATGGGAGACTGAAGGAAAAGCTAAAAGCTAAAGTTTCAAATGGGTCACTGAGAATTGAAGTTCCTGCACCCTGTTTTTTTTTTTTTTTTTTAATTTTTTTATTAGTTGGAGGCTAATTGCTTCACAACATTTCAGTGGGTTTTGTCATACATTGATATGAATCAGCCATAGATTTACACTTATTCCCCATCCCGATCCCCCCTCCCATCTCCCTCTCCACCCGATTCCTCTGGGTCTTCCCAGTGCACCAGGCCGGAGCACTTGTCTCATGCATCCCACCTGGGCTGGTGATCTGTTTCACCATAGATAGTATACATGCTGTTCTTTTGAAACATCCCACCCTCACCTTCTCCCACAGAGTTTCAAATGAATTCTTTTTGACGGCTGAGTAAAATTCCATGGTGTATATGTACCACAGCTTCCTTATCCATTCATCTGCTGATGGGCATCTAGGTTGCTTCCATGTCCTGGCTATTATAAACAGTGCTGCGATGAACATTGGGGTGCACGTGTCTCTTTCAGATCTGGTTTCCTCAGTGTGTATGCCCAGAAGTGAGATTGCTGGGTCATATGGCAGTTCTATTTCCAGTTTTTTAAGGAATCTCCACACTGTTTTCCATAGTGGCTGTACTAGTTTGCATTCCCACCAACAGTGTAAGAGGGTTCCCTTTTCTCCACAGCCTCTCCAGCATTTATTGCTTGTAGACTTTTGGATAGCAGCCATCCTGACTGGTGTGTAATGGTACCTCATTGTGGTTTTGATTTGCATTTCTCTGATAATGAGTGATGTTGAGCATCTTTTCATGTGTTTGTTAGCCATCTGTATGTCTTCTTTGGAGAAATGTCTGTTTAGTTCTTTGGCCCATTTTTTGATTGGGTCATTTATTTTTCTGGAATTGAGCTGCAGGAGTTGCTTGTATATTTTTGAAATTAATCCTTTGTCTGTTTCTTCATTTGCTATTATTTTCTCCCAATCTGAGGGCTGTCTTTTCACCTTACTTATAGTTTCTTTTGTAGTGCAAAAGCTTTTAAGTTTCATTAGATCCCATTTGTTTAGTTTTGCTTTTATTTCCAATATTCTGGGAGGTGGGTCATAGAGGATCTTGCTGTGATTTATGTCGGAGAGTGTTTTGCCTATGTTCTCCTCTAGGAGTTTTATAGTTTCTGGTCTTACATTTAGATCTTTAATCCATTTTGAGTTTATTTTTGTGTATGGTGTTAGAAAGTGTTCTAGTTTCATTCTTTTGCAAGTGGTTGACCAGTTTTCCCAGCACCACTTGTTAAAGAGGTTGTCTTTTTTCCATTGTATATCCTTGCCTCCTTTGTCAAAGATAAGGTGTCCATAGGTTCGTGGATTTATCTCTGGGCTTTCTATTCTGTTCCATTGGTCTATATTTCTGTCTTTGTGCCAGTACCATACTGTCTTGATGACTGTGGCTTTGTAGTAGAGTCTGAAGTCAGGCAGGTTGATTCCTCCAGTTCCATTCTTCTTTCTCAAGATTACTTTGGCTATTCGAGGTTTTTTGTATTTCCATACAAATTGTGAAATTCTTTGGTCTAGTTCTGTGAAAAATACCGTTGGTAGCTTGATAGGGATTGCATTGAATCTATAGATTGCTTTGGGTAGAATAGCCATTTTGACAATATTGATTCTTCCAATCCATGAACACGGTATGTTTCTCCATCTGTTTGTGTCCTCTTTGATTTCTTTCATCAGTGTTTTATAGTTTTCTATGTATAGGTCTTTTGTTTCTTTAGGTAGATATACTCCTAAGTATTTTATTCTTTTTGTTGCAATGGTGAATGGTATTGTTTCCTTAATTTCTCTTTCTGTTTTTTCATTGTTAGTATATAGGAATGCAAGGGATTTCTGTGTGTTAATTTTATATCCTGCAACTTTACTATATTCATTGATTAGTTCTAGTAATTTTCTGGTAGAGTCTTTAGGGTTTTCTATATAGAGAATCATGTCATCTGCAAACAGTGAGAGTTTCACTTCTTCTTTTCCTATCTGGATTCCTTTTACTTCTTTTTCTGCTCTGATTGCTGTGGCCAAAACTTCCAACACTATGTTGAACAGTAGTGGTGAGAGTGGGCACCCTTGTCTTGTTCCTGCTTTCAGGGGAAAAGCTTTCAATTTTTCACCATTGAGGGTGATGCTTGCTGTGGGTTTGTCATATATAGCTTTTATTATGTTGAGGTATGTTCCTTCTATTCCTGCTTTTTGGAGAGTTTTAATCATAAATGAGTGTTGAATTTTGTCAAAGGCTTTCTCTGCATCTATTGAGATAATCATATGGTTTTTATCTTTCAATTTGTTAATGTGGTGTATTACATTGATTGATTTGCGGATATTGAAGAATCCTTGCATTCCTGGGATAAAGCCCACTTGGTCGTGGTGTATGATTTTTTTAATATGTTGTTGGATTCTGTTTGCTAGAATTTTGTTAAGGATTTTTGCATCTATGTTCATCAGTGATATTGGCCTGTAGTTTTCTTTTTTTGTGGCATCTTTGTCGGGTTTTGGAATTAGGGTGATGGTGGCCTCATAGAATGAGTTTGGAAGTTTCCCTTCTTCTGCAATTTTCTGGAAGAGTTTGAGTAAGGTAGGTGTTAGCTCTTCTCTAAATTTTTGGTAGAATTCAGCTGTGAAGCCATCTGGTCCTGGGCTTTTGTTTGCTGGAAGATTTTTGATTACAGTTTCGATTTCCTTGCCTGTGATGGGTCTGTTAAGATCTTCTATTTCTTCCTGGTTCAGTTTTGGAAAGTTATACTTTTCTAAGAATTTGTCCATTTCATCCAAGTTGTCCGTTTTATTGGCATAGAGCTGCTGGTAGTAGTCTCTTATGATCCTTTGTATTTCAGTGTTGTCTGTTGTGATCTCTCCATTTTCATTTCTAATTTTGTTAATTTGGTTCTTCTCTCTTTGTTTCTTAATGAGTCTTGCTAATGGTTTGTCAATTTTGTTTATTTTTTCAAAAAACCAGCTTTTAGCTTTGTTGATTTTTGCTATGGTCTCTTTAGTTTCTATTGCATTTATTTCTGCCTTAATTTTTAAGATTTCTTTCCTTCTGCTAACCCTGGGGTTCTTCATTTCTTCCTTCTCTAATTGCTTTAGGTGTAGAGTTAGGTTATTTATATTACTTTTTTCTTGTTTCTTGATGTAAGCCTGTAATGCTATGAACCTTCCCCTTAGCACTGCTTTTACAGTGTCCCATAGGTTTTGGGTTGTTGTGTTTTCATTTTCATTCATTTCTATACATATTTTGATTTCTTTTTTGATTTCTTCTATGATTTGTTGGTTATTCAGAAGCGTGTTATTTAGCCTCCAGGTGTTTGAATTTTTAACAATTTTTTTCCTGTAATTGAGATCTAATCTTACTGCACTGTGGTCAGAAAAGATGACTGGAATGATTTCAATTTTTTTGAATTTTCCAAGACTAGATTTATGGCCCAGGATGTGATCTATTCTGGAGAAGGTTCCGTGCCTGCACCCTGTTTTAATTCTCTTAATATCAAAATGTCCTTTCACACAGCAACTTTAAGCCTAATTTTTCCTAGATAAACAGCAATTAGTGATTTAGAGAACTGCTCTCTAAACATTTTTAATCATGCACCCAGATCAGTTTAAAAAAAATAGTTCAGGAGAACAAGACGGAGAAGGAGTAGGTAGACGTGGAGTACATCTCTCTCCACAGATACATCAGGAATACACCTTCAGACACAGAAGTGCATGCAGAACACCAGCTGAGAGTGGCAGGAGTACCTGCCCAGAGGAAAAGAATATATAGAACCACACAAAACTCCATATGACTAAGAAACTAGGGGGAAAAACAGGAGCATTAGTAGGACTGGACCTGCTGTCAGCAGGTTGGGGAACTGAAGCAGGGGTCTGACCCCCACATTGGGGCAGTTGTCTGAGTCAGGGAAGAAACATTTAAGGCTGAAGAGGAAAAACAACAAACAAAATCTCAGCACAAATCTCACTCTATACGAAGCTTACACAAAGCACTGAACGAAACTTAGGAGGGCAGAAACCTGAAGGAAGAAAGAATTCAACCTTGAAGGCTGGGAAAAGGAGACCTCAAACACAATAAGTTAAAAAAATAATGAAAAGGCAGAGAAATACTACACAATGAAGGAAAAAACTAGAAACACAAAAGTTCAAATAAATGAAGAGGAAACAGGCAAACTACCTGAAAAAGAATTCAGAATAATAATAGTAAAAATGATCAAAAACCTTGAAAACAAAATGGAAAAAATGCAAGAATCAATTAACAAAGACCTAGAAGAATTAAAGAATAAACATACAGAGACAAACAACATGATTACTGAAATTAAAAGTACTCTAGAAGGAATCAATAGCAGAATATCTGAAGCGGAAGAACAAATCACTGAGCTGGAAGATAAAATGGTGGAAATAACTTCTGAAGAGCAGAATAAAGTAGAAAGAATGAAAAGAACTGAGGATAGTCTCAGAGATCTTGGGGACAATATCAAATGCACCAACATTCGAATTATAGGGGTCTCAGAAGAAGAAGAAAAAAAGAAAGGGTGTGAGAAAATTTTTGAAGAGATTATAGTTGAAAATTTCCCCAACATGGAAAAGGAAATAGTCAATTAAGTCCAAGAGGCACAAAGAGCCCCATACAGGATAAACCCAAAGAGAAACATGCCAAGACACATACTAATCAAACTAACAAAGACTAAACACAAAGAATATTAAATGCAGCAAGGAAGAAGCAGCAAGTAACTTACAAGGGAAACCCCATTTGCTTAACAGCTCATCTTTCAGCAGAAACTCTGCAGGCCAGAAGGGAATGGCAGGATATAGTTAAAGTACTGAAAGGGAAAAATCTACAACTAAGATTACTGTATGTGGCAAGAATCTCATTCAAAATTGATGGAGAAATAAAAAGCTTTTCAGAGAAGCAAAAATTAAGAGAATTCAGTACCACCAAACCAACTTTACAACAAATGTTAAATGGACTTATATAGTCAAGAAATACAAGAGAAGCAAAAAGATCTACAAAATCAACCACAAACAATTAAGAAAATGTCAATAAGAACACATATATCAATAATTACTTTAAATGTAAATGGATTTAATGCTTCAACCAAAAGATACAGACTGGCTGAATGGATAGAAAAACAAGACCTATATTTATGGTGTCTACAAGAAACCCACTTCAGATCTCAAGACACATATAGTGAGAGGATGGAAAAATATATTCCAAGAAAATGGGAAGCAAAAGAAAGCTGGAATAGCAATCCTCATATCAGACAAAATAGATTTTAAAATAAATAATATTACAAGAGATAAGGAAGGACACTACATAATGATCAAGGGATCAATCCAAGAGGAAGACATAATAATTGTAAATATCTATGCACCCAACATAGGAGCACCTCAATACATAAGACAAACACTAACAGACATAAAAGGAGAAATTGACAGTAACACAACAATAGTAGGAGACTTTAACATCCCACTCACACCAATGGACAGATCATCAAAACAGAAAATTAATAAGGAAACACAAGTCTTAAATGATACATTAGATGAGATGGATCTCATTGATATCTTCAGGACATTCTATCCAAATGCAAAAGAACACACCTTCTTCTCTGCACTTGGAACATTCTCCAGGATAGACCACATTTTGCATCACAAATCAAGCCTCAGTAAATTTAAGAGACTTGAAATTGTATCAAGCATCTTCTCTGACGACAATGCTATGAGACAAGATATCAATTACAAAAAAAAAAAAAACTAAAAAACACAAACACATGGGGATTAAGCAATACATTTCTAAATAACCAACAGGTTAGTGAAGAAATCAAAGGGAAATCCAAAAACTTCTAGAAACAAATGACAATGAAAACACGACAACTCAAGATCTATGGGATGCAGCAAAAGCAGTTCTAAGAGGGAAGCCAATAGCAATACAATCCTACCTTAAGAAACAAGAAAGACATCAAATAGACAACCTAAATTTACACATAAAACAACTAGAAAAAGAAAATTTAGAAAGATAGTAATGATAACCCTATATGCAAAACAGAAAAAGAGACACAGATGTACAAACAGACTTTTGGACTCTGTGGGAGAAGGTGAGGGTGGGATGTTTCAAAAGAACAGCATGTATATTATCTAAAGTGAAACAGATCACCAGCCCAGGTGGGATGCATGAGACAAGTGCTCAGGCCTGGTGCACTGGGAAGACCCAGAGGAATCGGGTGGAGAAGGAGGTGGGAGGGGGGATCGGGATGGGGAATACATGTAAATCCATGGCTGATTCATGTCAATGTATGACAAAACCCACTGCAATGTTGTGAAATAATTAGCCTCCAACTAATAAAAATACATGAAAAAAGAAGAAGAAAAACAAAAACACCCAAAATGAGTAGAAGGAAAGAAATAATAAAGATCAAAGCAGAAAGAAATGAAAAAGAAGTGGAAAAAATAGTAAACATTAATAAAACTAAAAGCTGGTTCTTTGAAAAGATAAACAAAATTGACAAGCCTTTAGCCAGACTCATCAAGAAAAAAGAGAGCAGAATCAAATCAACAAAATTAGAAATGAAAAAGGAGAGTTTACAACAGACAATGCAGAAATACAAAGGATTATAAGACTCTTATGAAAAACTATATGGCAGTAAAATGGATAACCTGGAAAAAATGGACAGATTCTTAGAAAAGTTCAATCTTCCAAGACCAAACCAGGAATAGAAATTATGTACAACTGAATTACAAGCACTGAAATTGAAACTGTTATCAAAAACCTCCCCAAAAACAAAAGCCTAGGACCAGATGGCCACACAGGAGAATTGTATCAAACATTTAGAGAAGAGTTAATGCCTATCCTCCTAAAACTCTTTCAAAAAATTGCAGAAGGAACACTTCCAAACTCATTCTATGAAGCCACCATCACCTTGATATCAAAACCAGACAAAGACAACACACAAAAAGAAAACTACAGGCCAATATCATTGAACATAGATTCAAAAATCCTCAACAAAATTTTAGCAAACAGAATTTAGCAACACATCAAAAAGCTCATACACCATGATCAAGTTGGGTTTATTCCAGGGATGCAAGAATTCTTCAATATATGCAAATCAATCAATATGATACACCATATTAACAAATTGAAAGATAAAGACCATATGATAATGTCAACAGATGCAGAAAAGCCTTTGACAAAATTCAGCACCCATTTATGATTAAAACTCTTCAGAAAATGGGCATAGAAGGAACCTACCTCAACATAGTAAAGTCCATATATGATAAGCCTACAGCAAATATTATTTTTGATGGTGAAAAACTGAAAGCATTCCCCCTAAGATCAGGAGCAAAACAAGGGTGTCCACTTTCACCACTATAATTCAACATAGTTCTGGAAGTCCTAGCCACAGCAATCAGAGAAGAAAGAGAAATAAAAGGAATCCAGATTGGAAAAGAAGAATTAAAGCTCTCACTGTTTGCAGATGACATGATACTGTACATAGAAAACCCTAAAGATAGTATCAGAAAATTACTAGAGCTAATCAGTGAATTTAGCAAAGTTGCAGGATGCAAAATTAATACACAGAAGTCACTTGCATGTCTATATACTAACAATGAATAATGAGAAAGAGAAATTAAGGAATCAATCCCATTCACCATTCCAACAAAAAGAGTTAAATATCTGGGAATAAACTTACCCAAGGAAACAAAAGAACTGTACACAGAAAATTATAAGACAGTAATGAAAGAAATCAAAGATGACATAAACAGATGGAGAGATATTCCATGTTCCTGGGTAGGAAGAATCAATATTGTGTAAATGACTATACTACCAAATGCAATCTACAGATTCAATGTGATCCCTATCATATTATCAATGGTATTTTTCTCAGAACTAGAACAAAAAAGTTTCACAATTCATATGGAAACACAAAAGACCCCAAATAGCCAAAGCAGTCTTGAGAAAGAATGGAGCTGGAGGAATCAACCTTCCTGATTTCAGATTATACTACAAAGCTACAGTCATTGAAATAGTATGATACTGGCACAAAAACAGAAATATAGACCCATGTAACAAGATAGAAAGCCCAGAAATAAACCCATGCACCTATAGGTACCTTATTTTTTACAAAGGAGGCAAGAATATATAATAGGGCAAAGATAACCTCTTCAATAAACACTGCTGGGAAAACTGGACAGCTACATGTAAAAGAATGAAACTAGAACACTTCCTACCACCATACACAAACTCAAAATGGATTAAAGACCCAAATGTAATACCAGAAACTATAAAACCCTTAGAGGAAAACATAGGCAGAACACTTGATCACATATCAAAGCAAGATCCTTTATGACATCCCTCCTAGAGTAACAGAAATGAAAACAGAAGTAAACAAGAGGGACCTGATTAAACTTAAAAGCTTTTGCACAGCAGAGGAAACTATAAGCAAGGTGAAAAGACAACCCTCAGAATGGGAGAAAATAATAGCAAATGAAACAACTGACAAAGGATTAATTTCCAAAATAAACAAGAAGCTCATTAACTCAATGCCAGAAAAACAAACAGCTCAGTCAAAAAGTGGGAAAAAGATCTTAACAGATATTTCTCCAAAGAAGACATATAGATGGCTAACAAACACATGAAAAGATGCTCAACATCACTCATTATTAGAGAAATGCAAATCAAAACTACAATGAGATATCACCTTACACCAGTCAGAATGATCATTGACAAAAAACCTACAAACAATAAATGCTGGAGAGGGTGTGGAGAAAAGCAAACGTTCTTGAACTGTTGGTGGGAATGTAAATTGATACAGCCACTATAGAAGACGGTATGGAGATTCCTTAAAAAACTAGGACCCCTAGGCATATACCCTGAGGAAACCAAAATTGAAAAAGACACATATGAATCCCATTGTTCATTGCAGCACTATTTACAATAGCTACAACATGGAAAAAGCAAGAGATAAAAAGCAAGAGAGTTACAGAAAAACATCTACTTCTGCTTTATTGACTATGCCAAAGTCTTTGACTGTGTGGATCACAAAAAACTGTTGAAAATTCTTAAAGAGATGGGAATACCAGACCACTTGAACTGCCTCCTGAGAAATCTGTATGCAGGTCAAGAAGCGACAGTTAGAACTGGATATGGAACAACAGACCGGTTCCAAATAGGGAAAGGAGTACGTCAAGGCTGTATATTGTCACCCTGCTTATTTAACTTATATGCAGAGTACATCATGAGAAATATTGGACTGGATGAAGCACAAACTGGGATCAAGATTGCCAGGAGAAATATCAATAACCTCAGATATGCAGATGACACCACCCTTATGGCAGAAAGTGAAGAAGAACTAAAGAGCCTCTTGATGAAAGTGAAAGAGGAGAATGAAAAAGTTGGCTTAAAACTCAACATTCAGAAAACTTAGATCATGGCATCTGGTTCCATGATGTCATGGCAAATAGATGAAACAGTGGAAACAGAGACTTTATTTGGGGGGGGGGGGTTCCAAAATCACTGCAGATGGTGACTGAAGCCATGAAATTAAAAGATGCTTTCTCTTTGGAAGAAAAGTTATGACCAACCTAGACAGCATATTAAAAAGTAGAGACATTACTTTGCTAACAAAGGTCCATCTAGTCAAAGCTGTGGTTTTTCCAGTAGTCATATATGTATGTGAGAGTTGGACTATAAAGAAAGCTGAGCGCCGAAGAACTGTTGCTTTTGAACTGTGGTGTTGGAGAAGACTCTTGACAGTCCCTTGGAGTGCAAGGAGATCCAACCAGTCTATACTAAAGGAAATCAATCCTGAATGTTTCTTGGAAGCAATGATGCTGAAGCTGAAACTCCAATAGTTTGGCCATCTGATGTGAAGATCTGACTCATTGGAAAAGACCCTGATGCTGGGAAAGATTGAAGGCGGGAGGAGAAGGGGTCAACAATGGATGGGATGGTTAGATGGTATCACCGACTCAACGGACATGAGTTTGAGTAAACTTTGCAAGTTGGTGATGGACAGGGAGGCCTAGTGTGCTGCAGTCCATGGTGTCACAAAGAGTTGGACATGGCTGAACTACTGAACTGAACTGAGAACATGAAAGTAACCTAGATGTCTATCAACAGATGAATGGATAGAGAAGTTGTAGTACACATACATACACAATGGACTATTGCTCAGCCATGAAAAGGATAGCATTTGAGTGAGTTCTGATAAGGTAGATGAACCTAGAACCTATTATACAGAGTGAAGTGAGTCAGAAAGAGAATATAAATGTTGTATTCTAACACATATATATGTAATCTAGAAAAATGATACTGATTGGTACTAGAAAAATGGTATTTACAGGGCAGCAATGGAGAGACAGACATAGAGAATAGAGTTATGGACATGGAGAGACGGGAGGAGAGGGTGAGATGTATGGAAAGAGTAACATGGAAACTTACATTACCATATGTAAAATAGATAGCCAACAGGAATTTGCTGTATGCTCAGGCAACTCAAACAGGGGCTCTGTATTAATCTAGAGGGGTGGAATGGGGCAGGAAATGGGAGAGAGGTTCAAAAATGAGGGGATATATGTATACCTATGGCTGATACATGTTGAGGTTTGACAGAAAATAGCAAAATTCTGTAAAGCAACTATCCTTCAATAAAAATGTACAAATACAAAAAAAAAAAAAAAAAAAGGACTTCACTTCACATATGTGTTGATGTCTGTGGCGTAGACATATTGAGAAACTTCAAAGAGGCTTTTAAGTAGTTATGATTAAGTTTAGGGAAATGTTATTAAATATTGCATGGAAACAATGATTTTGAACATTGCTGAAGTATTTTTAGGGTTATATGTTAATGTTCAAAGTGCTTAGTTTTTAGTGTTTTGCTAATCACTATGGCTTCATACTATCAATATCTAACAGTTCATACTGTTGATATATATTTAGAGTGGAATTCATTGTTAATGATAGTAGGTATACATCTGAATTTCACATAGACTTCAGAAAAAAAGAAATTTTAAATATATCTTGGTCATCTTCCAAAATATATTGGTTTGTACCATTAGTTTTACTCCGTTTATGACTGATTAAACAAAACAAAACAAAACAAAACACTGATACTAGAACTGTCAGCCCCCTTTTGTTTGTTCGTACTTACATATTAATATATCCTATAACCAGTCTTTTCTTAAATAATTTTCTATTCAAAAGTGCATAATGTAATCCACTGTTGTTGTTTAGGTGCTGAGTCATATCCAACTCTTTTGTGACCCCGTGGACTGTAGACTGCCAGGCTTCTCTGTCCATGAAATTCTCCAGACAAGAACACTGGAGTCTGTTGCCATTTCCTTCTCCAGGGGATCTTCCTGACCCAGGGATCAAACCCTCGTCTCCTGCCTTGGCAGGTGGATTCTTTACCACTAAGCTACCAGGGAAGCTGAATATAATCCATAAATACTCTAAAATGAGCACACACATTGTTACATGTGGCAGTATGCCAAAAGCAACAGAGTACTACTGCCTTCCCGTCCACATAGTGAAATGCCTGCACTTCCCTGAAATGTCATATACCACATGTAGTATTTTACTATCTGACATGTGGATCTAGTGAGCATGCCTATGTCAACCTATAATATTAAATTTTGGTAAACTTTAATTTTTTATTTTTATGTACATAGACAATTTATTACTAACTTCCAGCATCCAAGTGAATCTTCTTGCACACTTGCTAGAGTGCTTGTATCTGCTTTTAAGGCCATGGATTTAGAGCATAGATTTACTCTGGCAGATCTCAGTTCCAATTTCTGTTCCACCACTTACCAGCTGTGTGACCTCAGGAAGACACAATCTCATAAAATCTGTTTTTTCTCAGCTGTAAAATGAAGATGTTAAAGTGTTTATCTCATGGGGTTATAATAATTAAATGAGATAATGTGTGTAAAACAATTGCTGCCAAACCCAGCACATACTGATATATTTTGTCTATTATTAGTAAGGTTACATTTGTAGGTTCAGAATGATTTATTGAGAATGGAAGGGGAATATCTACAACACAGTAGCTAGAACTGTCCTCAGAGGATGACCATTTGGGTTGAGACTTTCCCCCAAAATGGCCATGTTTAAGGAACCAGAGTTCACAGTGAATAGATCCATTGGTCCTTGGAGAGGAAACTTTCATTCTTGATTACTTTCTGAGATATTATCTACTTCTCTGGCCTGTCTATTGCCTGGTTGATGCATCTCAGAGTGGTAAATTTATACTTGTTGTACTTGCTTAATGTTAATCTTCATCTATACTTTCTATTCGATACCAAAGTTTTAAGAATTTGGCAAGAGTTAGGACACTAAGTAAATGAATTTCAATCATGTTTTTCTAGAAATTGCAATTGATTGCTCTCTCTCTCTCTTTTTTTTAAAATAAACTTTCAATTGTGTTGCTCAGTAACACATACCACCAATGAAATCTGTGTTAGCCTTGCAAGTTTTCAGGCGTTAATGTTTATGTTGCTTATTCATGACTTTCTCCAGCACATCCTGGCAAAAATCACCCCATAGAGGAAAAACAAGTCTGTTTCACACAAGATCTACATTAAATTATTCTGCCATCTTACAGTTTATTATTGTCTAATGCTGTGTGTACTGTTTTTGTACTGCTGATGATTTATTGGGGTTTAGACAAGAGTGAATGTCTTGCTCTTATGTGTTGTTGAATTCATTTTGAAAACTAGTGAATTTGATCCTAAGAAGGGATACAGTCAATTTTTCCTTTTTAAAACACCTCCCTCATGAATCAGGATCACTATTCCTTGTCCTGGCTTCATCTTTGCTAAAGTTCCTGATTCTAATGTTATCATCAATGCTGCCTGAGTCACAATGTCACTATAAAAAAGATTCTTTTGTTTTTTTAATGCAAAAGTAACAAGAGGAAGAAACTAAAAATCTGAAACATCTTAGAGAAAGTTTCTCCTGAGAGAGAGAACCATTCAGGAATAACTAACCTGTTTGGTTAGTTGGCCTCCAGCTCTGAAAAAATTTCTGCCTACACTACTCGAATAGTTTCACCTCATGTTATTAACACAAAGGAAGTCTGTTAATTAGTGATATCTCTGGATTAACATGAATTCTCTTTGAGTAATTTAAGCATTGATGCCAACAAAAAAGGGATTATTGATCATCCAGGCATTAAAAGGGACTTAAAGCAGATTGTTTTCTTCTTGACATTGGGGTATAAAATGAATTATCTGAAAGGAACATATGGCAGTTTTATTAGAGACAAATACAATAGATAATGTTGGATCCTGCAGCATTTTAAGCAGCAGGATAAGTCTGTTTGGAATCCCACAGTCATGGGCAGGGTTCTATGCAGGGTAGCCTGAGGGCATTGAGTTTTGTGTGGCTGTGAGGACACTGGTATGTACTGCAAATCAAAGATCAATCTTGTTTGATTTAAAATTTTACCTTGAACTGATCATTCACCCTGGAAAAAGGGTAAAAATAATCTCTTATTTTTCCTCTCTTTTCTCATTCCTTTATTTCATGACCCAAAACCATGACCTCGGATTTAGTGCTGCATTTCATTCCAGGCTTTGAAGTTGACCTGTGTATTTATTTATCCTGTAAATTGTCTTTAAAGAAAAATGTATTACAAATTTTAGGCAACCAACATGCGATGGAATACTGGAGCCCACCTATTTTCTTAGGTTGAGGACTACCTCAATTCCTATATCATGATTCTTTCTGGGAAGATATAAAGACCCTCTTTGCTGATATTCTGAAAGGGGAATATTTAAGACTATTCTGTCCATTAAGAAAACCGTATTAAAGCCATATTAAAGTGAAAGTTATACTCTTCTCTGCCTACTGACATTTTCCAAGAAATGTATGCAAAATGGTGGAATATTTTTAAATGTTTGGTCCATTTGTGTCAAATTGTTAGTCATCTTGTCCTCCCTTCTAATGAGTTATAATCTCAGTGGCTGAGAGATTGAATCTGACCTTGTTCTGGCTAAGCTAAGAAGGCCTGCTGAGAGACTTCAGTTCTGTGTATCATTTAGATGTTTGAGGTATAATATCAAAATAAATTGGTTCCCAAAAGAAAAATATCAAATGCATACTAAAAAACTCTTGCCGCCTGCCTGCCATTCCCATCAAACTCCAAGCAATGCTGCAATAAAAGTGGCTGATCCGTGTTCTCTCACATTACCTTGCTTATTCTCCCTCTCACTCAGACCATCTGGTGGGTTTCTGCAGATAATACCCTGCCCAGTTACTGTTGGGGAAGTATCAATTATCAGTTTCTTTTTCTCTTTCTATTGAAGACGGGATTGCTCTGTTTCATTGAAGAAACCTTCCAGTGGACTATGTTGTAGCTTCCATTACATTCAACTTCAGTAAGATATAAGCTCAAACATCTCAGCTTTCCTCATTCAATTCTGTCCTCATTCCATTTTTTCCCCTTATACACTGCTGTGCAATACTTCTTCAGCATTGTAGGTGCTTTATTTCTTCTGTCTAGAAACACTAAACTATGAGTTAACATTTTATCACAAATTTCTATCTTTCCTTTGAAGCAATAACTACAAGAGATTCCTCCTCACCCCCGCCCACACATACCAAGCTTTGTCAGAGTTTTTAAGTACATGGGTGGTTAAGGAAGGTCTTAATGACATAGTACACTAACCCTAGTACACTAACCCATAGTACACTCTTTTTTAAAAAATTTAAATTAATTTATTTCTAATTGGAGGATAATTGCTTTATAATATTGCATTGGTTTCTGCCACACGTCAACATGAATCAACCATAGGTATACATATATCCACTCCCTCTTGAACCGCCCTCCCACCTCCTACCCCGTCTCACCCTTCTAGGTTGTCACAGAGCACTGGACTTGAGCTTACTGCATCATAGAGCAAATTTCCAGCGGCTATCTGACAGAATCTTATATCGTGTTCTGAATGGTATTCTCTTTGTTCATGATGAGAATGAGTGCTTTGTTTTGTTTTGGCTTTTTTTTTTTTTTGGCTGCACTGGGTCTTTGTGGCTGCATACGGGCTTTTCTCTAGTTGCAGTGAGTGAGGGATACTCTTCGTTGTAGTGCACAGGCTTTTCACTACGGTGGTTTCTCTTGTTGCAGAGCACCAGCTCTAGAGTGTGGGCTCAGTAGTAGCAGTGCATGGGCTTAGTTGCTCTGCAGCATGTGGGATCTTCCCAAACCATGGATAGAACCTGTGTCCCCTGTTTTGGCAGGCATATTCCTAACCACTGGACACCAGAGAAGCCCCAAGAATGAGTGTTTAACCAACTTGGTTTATTAAATTCCAGCTGTGAGTCTGTGCCTGTGGACTGACCAGAGAAAATAGCTTCTCCGATGGCTGCCTTTGCTCTAGGGGCTGGATTTCAAGAAACAGTTCTACCCTGAACATTACAGCAGAGGGAAGAAATTGAATAACTGGGAAATTTGGAGATGGTCCTGATATTTTTTCAAAAGAAAGCTTGCTATTTCACAGCTAAATGTTTTTATCCCAGCCTGAACTGCTGCTCTCCAACTTGACTTTAAGAAGAAAGGAATCTATGCTTAATGAGTATGAACTTTTCCTTTAGGATGATGAAGTTCTAGAAATAACAATAGACAGTAGTGATGGTTACACAACACTGTGAATGTACTAAATACCATTGAATTGCACACCTTGAAATGGTGAATTTCATGTTGTATATTTCACAACATCAAGGAAAAAAGAAAGGTATCTAGAAAAAAAGAACAGGACAAAAATCACAGAGAAGACCAAGTCATCTTTGGTTGACCCACAATTGTTCTTTCCAGCTCATCTACCAACTTCCAGTCCACCTCTCCCTAATGTGTAGGGATTCTTGCTATGCTCTACCCAGAGCTACATTTTTCTGCCTCTTTTAAGCCTGGCTTTTCTGAGTCAGTGCTGCACATCATACTCAAATGATACCTACACTACCTCCTCAATCTTGCCAATAATCACATAAGTTCTCATTCTGTTTACAGTGTTTACATACCCACCCTTTGGATGAAAATGTTTCTGCTGAAAGTGTTCCATGTTTCCCAGAAAGATAACAGTTTGGAACACTGCAGTGGAAATAAGCAGAATTAGGGCACAGTATGTTATAAAGAAGCATGGAGTTTAGATGAATGGATAAAGATAGATACATATATATCATATATATATACACATACATATATGTGTGTATGTATGACACATATATGTATGATATATATACATACATATATATGTGCCTTTATATTTATAGAAAATAGGTCTTTCTAAGACCTGTACCACATGATTCACTTATATGTGGATTCTAAAAAACAAAACAGAATGAAAACAGACTCATAGATACAGAGAACAAAAAGGTAGTCACCAGAAAGGAGAGGGTAGGGGCATAAAATAGGTGAAGGAATTGAGAGGTACAAACCTCCAGTTACAAAATAAATAAGCTACAGAGGTGTAATATACAACAAAAGGAATATGGTCAATAATATTGTTAATAATTTTGTATAGGGACAAATTATTACTAAATTTACTGTGGTCATCATTTCATAACGTGTGTAAATATCAAGTCACTATATAGTACACCTAAAACTAATGTTACATTGTATCAATACATCAAGTATACTTCAAGTATATTTTCAAGTATATGTTCAAGTATATATTCAAGTAAATTCAAGTGAATTTACAAAATTCACACAGAATCATATGCTATAATCTCAAATTTTAAAAACAAATCTATTGTACACATATTTTTCTTACAATAAGCAAACACTCAGATAGATGGAACTTCTAAAATGCTTGGAATTTTTCTTGTTCAAGTAAGCATACATAACCTCATTTAGAGAGCCTTTCATCAAAACTGGTTTACTCAAGTTTTGTACCTCTAGCTGAGAGGAAATGCACAATTTTACCATTATATTTTATGAATTATTTGGAATAAAAATATGTTCAGTTACAATTAAATCTTTTTTATGTAAATATTTTTGTACCAGTAATATATAGTACTAATGTTAATGAGTTACTGAAAAGTTCATTTTTCCTGTCTACTCAACCACTTATGTAGAAAAACTGAATCAACAAAAAAATCTACTGAGTTCTTATGATTTTCCGGGTATTGTGGTTCCTTGCCTTCACGGATTTAGTCGTCTAACAGGACACATAGATATTAATCAAACGCCATGCAGATTAACATAAAACTGCACTTTAAGATATACTAAAAGTAAAGGTACAAGGTGCTATGAAACTGTGCAATAGAACATTAGCATAAAGTCATGGGTGTCAGGAAATGCTTATTGTTAGCTTATCTCTTTATAGTGACCCATAGAAGAACTTTGCTTAATTTTTGATATTCTAAGTTGGATAAATGGCACGCCTGTCCATTCAGTCACCTAAACTTGAATTTCACAATCATCATTGCTCTAACCTTCTTTTTGGACTTCTTTTACCCTCATTCAGTTACTATATCCTATCCTTCTTCAGAGCAAATTCTCACACATATTGTTGCTGCCCACAATTCTGGGCTATTGCCTCACAGCTGAACAATTACCTCTGTGTTCAATTTTTGATCCTACCTATGCCCTTTCCACTCTCCAATCCTTCCTAATCATTGAGGCCAGAGCAATCTTTCTTAAATTACCTCAGTATCTACCTTTGCATAATGTCTCTAATGCAGTGATATCCAAAGAGTGGGCCTTGGATCACCTGGAAGACTTATTCCAATAGAAAACTTTCTGGCATCCCCATCCCAGGCCTCTTGAATCAAATCTTAGGATGGGGTCCAGGAATTTGATATGACCAAAAGCTCTCCAGAAGATTTTGATGTGTAAAGTGGTTTGCAAACCATCTTCTCAACACACCTTTCCAGCCCTGTCTCTCTCTGCTGCCCTACACATAAGCAGGACTATAGCAATTCCTTCAATACAATCTGTTTTTCCTGTTTATTTGTACTGTTTTCTCTGCTTAGAATGCCATCATCTCACACGTCTGCCAATTACAACCCTTATTTTTGAAGATTTCATTCCAAGGCCACTTCTTCCACTGAGCTTTGGGATTTCTCCTCAGCTGGAGTCAATTTCTTCCTCTCTTGTGAGCTCTTGAAACTTTTAGTTTATAGTTGTTATACATTGTATTAGGATGCCTTGTCTCCCCTACCAGACCATAATCATCTATTCTTTTTCTAAGACAATTTGTACCTACCATAATGTTTAGCTTAGTTCTTTGGGTAAAGTAAGTGATAGAGGATATATTTGCTGAAAAAAATGAAACAAGCTTTACTCTTCTACAAAGAGCAAGATTGTCTGTGAATATACTGCTATCAGAACATCTCCTTAACTACAAAAGCTATTAAAGTATACTGCTGTTTTCCATAAATATAAATATAGCTTAAGGGGATTAGAGGAGAAGAAGGGGTGACAGAGGATGAGATGGTTGGATGGCATCATCAACTCGGTGGACATGAGTTTGAGCAAACTCCAGGAGATAGTGAAGGACAGGGAAGCCTGGTGTGCTGCAGTCCATGGTGTTGCAAAGAGTTGGACACAACTTAGTGATGGAATAACAACAAATAGGTGTTAGACATATGGATATATGAACTCATATGGTTTCAATATACAGGATTTTCATTAATAAAAAATCTCAACTCCTTTTTATCATTCACTCAATTTTACTTCACACTCTGACTTCTAATTCATCCATTTTCACATAGCAAACTAGATGATATGCCTTCTCCAGAAGCAATGCTGATGATGCCATGCTGTGAATCACTGAGAAAACAGCACTGGAGCAGCAAATTCTTGGCATTTCAAGTAGACTTTCCAGAGGTCACTTCCAAAGTTTGGTTATTTTAAACTTGTTCTCATACAATGAATCAGTTCACATTGTGGACCAAAATTCGAAAAAGAAAAAAAGAAGGCCCTGCTATACAATGAGTGAAATGATTATTAAAACTTCAGAAAGATTTACACAAAGATATATGTCTCATTGACTGGATGAAGTCAAGTCCCTTTACGTAAGTGGGCTCAAAGTCAATAGCTTTTCAGGAATAAGGCCTGAATATGTCCTAGATTTGTTAACCAAAGTGATGAGGCATTTTATGCTTTGTCAGATGAATGTGAACTAACATGTAAATTTGCTCATGGTTCCAAGGCCTCTAGGATGTTTTACTAGCCTAGAAGAAATTGTTCTTTTTAATTGATAGAAGTTTTAAATAAAACTGAAACTTGCCCTTGTAGCACCAAAGCACTCTCTCTCTATTGTTCTCACTCTGTTTAGTTTTCTCTTTTTTCCTCCAGATTATCAATTTTCTTTGTCATCAAAGATATATTGCCCTAGGAGTTGGTAAATAGGCTGCATGTCCCTTCTGGAACCTTCTTTCTGCCCCCTCTCATTGATCTTTGTCTTCCTGCTATTATCTGAAAGTACACACCCTCTACTGTAGTGATTCTCTTCTCTCCTGCCCAGACTTGAACTACTTTCCCATATTATTCAGATAAGTTCTTCCCAAACTTTAATGTGCATGTGACCCAACGGTCTCTTGTTAAAATGCTTATTCTCATACAGTAGGGCTGGGTTGGGGCCTGTATTTCTAATGAGCTCCTTGGTGACAACCACGTTTTCTACTTTGGAGACAGCACTCTGAATATTAAGGTTTTAGGGGACAGAAAAAACTTTTCATCAACTTATTACTACCAAATAATGGCATCAAAATTTTACCTTGTTCAGAAAAGTGTGCATTCCTTCCATAATTCTTAAGCAAATATAATATGGGAATCTTAAATATTACAGCCATATCAATGGAAGAAATATTTAGGGATAATTATCATTGGATCCCTTAAATCATGTGACAAAGTATAAAGATGCTTTGCTTATAAAAATGGACAGGCCTACTAATTAGAGGACTCTGTAGGCAAAAGATAAAACTCCCCCATTTTATGGATGTGGAAATTGAGTTCTAGTGAAATCAAATAACTGGCCCGAAGTCATAAAAATTGGATTGGAGACAAAGAGGATTTACTTATTTATTTATTTATATTTATTAGTTGGAGGCTAATTACTTCACAACATTTCAGTCGGTTCTGTCATACATTGATATGAATCAGCCATAGAGTTACAAGCATTCCCCATCCCGATCCCCCCTCCCACCTCCCTCTCCACCCGATTCCTCTGGGTCTTCCCAGTGCACCAGGCCCGAGCACTTGTCTCATGCATCCCATCTGGGCTGGTGATCTGTTTCACTATAGATAATATACATGCTGTTCTTTTGAAACATCCCACCCTCACCTTCTCCCACAGAGTTCAAAAGTCTGTTCTGTACTTCTGTGTCTCTTTTTCTGTTTTGCATATAGGGTTATCATTACCATCTTTCAATTCCATATATATGTGTTAGTATGCTGTAATGTTCTTTATCTTTCTGGCTTACTTCACTCTGTATAATGGGCTCCAGTTTCATCCATCTCATTAGAACTGATTCAAATGAATTCTTTTTAATGGCTGAGTAATATTCCATGGTGTATATGTACCACAGCTTCCTTATCCATTCATCTGCTGATGGGCATCTAGGTTGCTTCCATGTCCTGGCTATTATAAACAGTGCTGCGATGAACATTGGGGTGCACGTGTCTCTTTCAGATCTGGTTTCCTCAGTGTGTATGCCCAGAAGTGGGATTGCTGGGTCATATGGCAGTTCTATTTCCAGTTTTTTAAGAAATCTCCACACTGTTCTCCATAGTGGCTGTACTAGTTTGCATTCCCACCAACAGTGTAAGAGGGTTCCCTTTTCTCCACACCCTCTCCAGCATTTATTGCTTGTAGACTTTTGGATAGCAGCCATTCTGACTGGCGTGTAATGGTACCTCATTGTGGTTTTGATTTGCATTTCTCTGATAATGAGTGATGTTGAGCATCTTTTCATGTGTTTGTTAGCCATCTGTATGTCTTCTTTGGAGAAATGTCTGTTTAGTTCTTTGGCCCATTTTTTGATTGGGTCATTTATTTTTCTGGAATTGAGCTGCAGGAGTTGCTTGTATATTTTTGAGATTAATCCTTTGTCTGTTTCTTCATTTGCTATTATTTTCTCCCAATCTGAGGGCTGTCTTTTCACCTTACTTATAGTTTCCTTTGTAGTGCAAAAGCTTTTAAGTTTCATTAGATCCCATTTGTTTAGTTTTGCTTTTATTTCCAATATTCTGGGAGGTGGGTCATAGAGGATCTTGCTGTGATTTATGTCAGAGAGTGTTTTGCTATGTTCTCCTCTAGGAGTTTTATAGTTTCTGGTCTTACATTTAGATCTTTAATCCATTTTGAGTTTATTTTTGTGTATGGTGTTAGAAAGTGTTCTAGTTTCATTCTTTTACAAGTGGTTGACCAGTTTTCCCAGCACCACTTGTTAAAGAGGTTGTCTTTTTTCCATTGAATATCCTTGCCTCCTTTGTCAAAGATAAGGTGTCCATAGGTTCGTGGATTTATCTGTGGGCTTTCTATTCTGTTCCATTGATCTATATTTCTGTCTTTGTGCCACTACCATACTGTCTTGATGACTGTGGCTTTGTAGTAGAGTCTGAAGTCAGGCAGGTTGATTCCTCCAGTTCCATTCTTCTTTCTCAAGATTACTTTGGCTATTCGAGGTTTTTTGTATTTCCATACAAATTGTGAAATTCTTTGTTCTAGTTCTGTGAAAAATACCGTTGGTAGCTTGATAGGGATTGCATTGAATCTATAGATTGCTTTGGGTAGAATAGCCATTTTGACAATATTGATTCTTCCAATCCATGAACACGGTATGTTTCTCCATCTGTTTGTGTCCTCTTTGATTTCTTTCATCAGTGTTTTATAGTTTTCTATGTATAGGTCTTTTGTTTCTTTAGGTAGATATACTCCTAAGTATTTTATTCTTTTTGTTGCAATGGTGAATGGTATTGTTTCCTTAATTTCTCTTTCTGTTTTTTCATTGTTAGTATATAGGAATGCAAGGGATTTCTGTGTGTTAATTTTATATCCTGCAACTTTACTATATTCATTGATTAGCTCTAGTAATTTTCTGGTAGAGTCTTTAGGGTTTTCTATGTAGAGGATCATGTCATCTGCAAACAGTGAGAGTTTCACTTCTTCTTTTCCAATCTGGATTCCTTTTATTTCTTTTTCTGCTCTGATTGCTGTGGCCAAAACTTCCAACACTATGTTGAATAGTAGTGGTGAGAGTGGGCACCCTTGTCTTGTTCCTGATTTCAGGGGAAATGCCTTCAATTTTTCACCATTGAGGGTGATGCTTGCTGTGGGTTTGCCATATATAGCTTTTATTATATTGAGTTATGTTCCTTCTATTCCTGCTTTCTGGAGAGTTTTAATCATAAATGAGTGTTGAATTTTGTCAAAGGCTTTCTCTGCATCTATTGAGATAATCATATGGTTTTTATCTTACAATTTGTTAATGTGGTGTATTACATTGATTGATTTGTGGATATTAAAGAATCCTTGCATTCCTGGGATAAAGCCCACTTGGTTATGGTGTATGATTTTTTTAAATATGTTGTTGGATTCTATTTGCTAGAATTTTGTTAAGGATTTTTGCATCTATGTTCATCAGTGATATTGGCCTGTAGTTTTCTTTTTTTGTGGCATCTTTGTCTGGTTTTGGAATTAGGGTGATGGTGGCCTCATAGAATGAGTTTGGAAGTTTACCTTCCTCTGCAATTTTCTGGAAGAGTTTGAGTAAGATAGGTGTTAGCTCTTCTCTAAATTTTTGGTAGAATTCAGCTGTGAAGCCATCTGGTCCCGGGCTTTTGTTTGCTGGAAGATTTTTGATTACAGTTTCGATTTCCTTGCTTGTGATGGGTCTGTTAAGATCTTCTATTTCTTCCTGGTTCAGTTTTGGAAAGTTATACTTTTCTAAGAATTTGTCCATTTCATTCAAGTTGTCCATTTAATTGGCATAGAGCTGCTGGTAGCAGTCTCTTATGATCCTTTGTATTTCAGTGTTGTCTGTTGTGATCTCTCCATTTTCATTTCTAATTTTGTTAATTTGGTTCTTCTCTCTTTGTTTCTTAATGAGTCTTGCTAATGGTTTGTCAATTTTGTTTATTTTTTCAAAAAACCAGCTTTTAGCTTTGTTGATTTTTGCTATGGTCTCTTTAGTTTCTCTTGCATTTATTTCTGCCTTAATTTTTAAGATTTCTTTCCTTCTGCTAACCCTGGGGTTCTTCATTTCTTCCTTCTCTAATTGCTTTAGGTGTAGAGTTAGGTTATTTATATTACTTTTTTCTTGTTTCTTGATGTAAGCCTGTAATGCTATGAACCTTCCCCTTAGCACTGCTTTTACAGTGTCCCATAGGTTTTGGGTTGTTGTTTTTCATTTTCATTCATTTCTATACATATTTTGATTTCTTTTTTGATTTGTTCTGTGATTTGTTGGTTATCCAGAAGCATGTTATTTAGCCTCCATATGTTTGAATTTTTAATAATTTTTTTCCTGTAATTGAGATCTAATCTTACTGCACTGTGGTCAGAAAAGATGACTGGAATGATTTCAATTTTTTTGAATTTTCCAAGACCAGATTTATGGCCCAGGATGTGATCTATTCTGGAGAAGGTTCCGTGTGCACTTGAGAAAAAGGTGAAGTTGATTGTTTTGGGGTGAAATGTCCTATAGATATCAATTAGGTCTAGCTGGTCCATTGTGTCATTTAAGATTTGTGTTTCCTTGTTAATTTTCTGTTTAGTTGATCTATCCATAGTTGTGAGTGGCGTATTAAAGTCTCCCACTATTACTGTGTTACTATTAATTTCCTCTTTCATACTCGTTAGTGTTTGCCGTACATATTGTGGTTCTCCTATGTTGGGTGCATATATATTTATAATTGTTATATCTTCTTGGATTGATCCTTTGATCATGATGTAGTGTCCTTCTTTGTCTCTTTTCACATCCTTTATTTGAAAGTCTATTTTATCTGATATGAGTATCGCGACTCCTGCTTTCTTTTGGTCTCCGTTTGCATGAAATATTTTTTTCCATCCCCTCACTTTCAGTCTGTATGTGTCCCTTGTTTTGAGGTGGGTCTCTTGTAGACAGCATATATAGGGGTCTTGTTTTTGTATCCATTCAGGCAATCTTTGTCTTTTGGTTGGGGCATTCAACCCATTTACATTTAAGGTAATTATTGATAGGTGAGGTCCCGTTTCCATTTACTTTGTTGTTTTGGGTTCACATTTATACAACCTTTCTGCATTTCCTGTCTAGAGAAGATCCTTTAGCATTTGTTGAAGAGCTGGTTTGGTGGTGCTGAATTCTCTCAGCTTTTGCTTGTCTGTAAAGCTTTTGAATTCTCCTTCATATCTGAATGAGATCCTTGCTGGGTACAGTAATCTAGGTTGTAGGTTATTCTCTTTCATTACTTTCAGTATGTCCTGCCATTCCCTTCTGGCCTGGAGGGTTTCTATTGATAGATCAGCTGTTATCCTTATGGGAATCCCTTTGTGTGTTATTTGTTGTTTCTCCCTTGCTGCTTTTAGTATTTGTTCTTTGTGTTTGATCTTTGTTAATTTGACTAATATGTGTCTTGGGGTGTTTCGCCTTGGGTTTATCCTGTTTGGGACTCTCTGGGTTTCTTGGACTTGGGTGGCTATTTCCTTCCCCATTTTAGGGAAGTTTTCAGCTATTATCTCCTCGAGTATTTTCTCATGGCCTTTCTTTTGTCTTCTTCTTCTGGGACTCCTATGATTCGGATGTTGGGGCGTTTCACATTGTCCCAGAGGTCCCTGAGGTTGTCCTCATTTCTTTTGATCCTTTTTTCTTTTTTCCTCTCTGCTTCATTTATTTCCGCCATTTTATCTTCTACCTCACTTATCCTATCTTCTGCCTCCATTATTCTACTGTTGGTTCCCTCCAGAGTGTTTTTGATCTCATTCATTGCATTATTCATTTTTAATTGACTCTTTTTTATTTCTTCTAGGTCTTTATTAAACAGTTCTTGAATCTTTTCAATCTTTGTTTCCAGGCTATTTATCTGTTTTCTAGAGGGATTTTAATCTGTTGCACCGGTCCCTTCTGAAGTGGTTCCCTTTGTTTATTTGGCTTCTGTTTGCCGGTCTCTTCAGAGCCTCATTTCCGCCCTGACACAGGCGGGCAGAGGTGGACTCTTATTCAGGTAGCTAGTTCCGTCTCGCTGCGGGGAGGGGCTGGCGCTGCAGGGAGGGGCTGTCGCTGCTTTCTCCGTCTGCCTCCCGGCTGCTCTATATGGAGCACGCCCCGCGCTGCGCGGTTCTAGCCCTTGGGTGTTCCACAAAAGCGCGGTACAAAAAGCTGCGCCTGCTCTTTGTGCCTTCCCCGTCAGAGCGGTCCGGGCAGCCAGGGGCTTGACGGGCGTACTCTCCCCGGGTGCGGCGCGCCCACTCCCTTCCGCGGTCCCAGTCTCAGTTTCCTACAGCGCCAGTCGGGTGCGTGCGCCTTCTGCCCTCCGCGTCCCCAGCCCCAGTCCCTGCCCGCGCCGGTCGGGTGCCTGCACCCTGTGTCTCGCCGCGACCCTCCCGGCGGATGTCGACCATCCAGAATTTCAGGAGGTCTTTGATTAGAAACTGGAGGCCTGTTTGCAGTGCAGCAGGGGATGCGGCCCTTGGGGCCGAGCCTGCCCCTTTCCGCTCCCCCCTGCCTCCTGCCTCCTGCGGGGCTGGGCCGGTCCGCAGCCTGCGAGCTCTTCTCTGGACTTTCTCGGTCCCTTTGTTCTGCGAACAGCCGGCAGTGTGTTTGGGCCGGTTAATTTTCTCTCTCTCTTTTGCTGCCCCACAGTTTAAGTTGGCAACTCACAAAAGCTCCCTATGATTGTCCTCAGGGCACTCAGGCCTGACCCTACCTCAAGCAATGCCGCCCGCTCCTCTCCGTTCCGCCCCCACTTGCTGGTGGCAGATGCGGGTGTCTGGGGTACTTTTCTGCTGGGAGTTGCTTTTAGGCTCGTAATCTGTGGGTTTTATTTATTGTTTCCCTCCCAGTCAGGTTGCCCTCCGAGATTCAAACACTTCCCCCAGGCCCGCCAGTGTGTGGGTTTCCCGGTGTCTGGAAACGTCCTGTATTGAGACTCCCTTCCCGGGACGGATCTCTGTCCTTAGCTCTTTTTTCTTACTTTTTATCCTTTATATTTTGTCCTACCTCCTTTCGAAGACAATGGGCTGCTTTTCTGGGCGCCTGATGACCTCAACTAGCGATCAAAAGTTGTTTTGTGAAGTTTGCTCTGTGTTCAGTTATTCTTTTGATGAATTTGTAGGAGAGAAAGTGGTCTCCCCGTCCTACTCCTCCGCCATCTTGGCTCCTCCCCCCTCGACAAAGAGGATTTAAAACAATTTTTCTGACTGGAAAAAAAAATCAGTGCTGTTTCTACAATGTAACTGTTCCCACCTGGTAACTAGAGAAATGTATAGTCACAAAAAGGCTGAAAAATCCTTCAGGGGGCTTAAGATTTTTTAAATTTAACTATCAGGTCAATGCAACTAGATTCTAGGGGAAGGGAAAGGGGCATTTGTTATTTCATTTCATAATAATGTATACACATGTGCACATAATATTACTAAAAGCAAAAACTTTAGATTATGTATTCAAATATATCTCCAAACCTTGGTAAATTTGATTCAAAAAAGGTAACAACATTCAAAACTCATAGATGAATTTAAGCAATAACCTTCTTAAAAGGATAGTTTTGTTACTATCTTTGGAGGTTTATTGATTTTTGTCCAGCATTCAATCTCACCGTATTTTCTTATCAATTTGTAGAATTTCATTCACTACTTCTTTAAAGCTTGACTACTCTTTTTTAGTAAAATTTTAGTACACTTTCTACTGAATTATTGCAATATAATTTAAAGTCAGGGAACAATAATAACAGTAGGATTCCAAGTCCAATGTACTGTAGACTGATCTTAAAATAGAGTCTGGAATAATAGTGCCCATTATCAGCTTTAGGACTGAAAGAGACCAAGAAATAAATAAGATGTAATGGGAAGGGAAAAAATCTAGTTCATTTCAAGGTGCAGTTCCTATTTCTTTGAATACAGTCAGCCACAGTTATTTCTTGAAGCTGAATAAATAAAGCAAAACATAACAACTAGCATCTAAAAACACATAAAATTTAGTAATAATCATAAGCAGGAATATTTTTTCAATTGAAATGACTTCAATTCAGTTGAAATAGTTTTTCTCCTAAGTCAGAAATACCCATATTTTAAAACAATTTTCAGTCAGTCTATCTTCCAATAGTTACCAGCCTAAGTTAATGTGGAGACTAGGGGACAGGAGTTCCTTTCAAATTTATGTAGCTCAGGTCAGGACCTTCACCGTTGGATCCACCTTAACTTCTTCCTTCCAGAGCAGGCTTTCATGGAAAAAATAGTGAACTGTACCAATCCTGTAGAATGTATGTGTCTAAAGCATCATCTGACATTTTGTAGAGACTGCATCTTCCAGACAATAGAAACAGTGGGTTCTGCTCCTCATCTTAGAAACTAACTGTAAATCTATGGCTGATTCATATCAGTGCATGGCAAAAACCACTACAATATTATAAAGTAATTAGCCTCCATCTAATATAAATAAATGAAAATAAATAAATAAAATTACTTGAATAAAAAAAAAAAAGACGCTAACTGAAGATTGCTTGGAGCAGTTTTGGTTCCATCTCAGCCATAATTTCCAGTCTTTTGATGAGCTAATGACTTATAGTCAATCTTTTTTGTCTTCTGCTTGTGACCTGCTCTGGTCTTTCTTCCCAGTTTCTCCTTGCATTTGCTCACTTTGATTTTTCTAACTTGCAAGTGTGCTTGGTATGACACATCAGCCATTTAGATCTCCAGGCTACTCAGTGGAGGTGAAGATGTCAACCCAATCTCCTTCCCCCTTGGTGTCCATACATTCATTCTCTACATCTGTGTCTCTTTCTGCTTTGCAAATAGGATCATTTATACCATTTTTCCAGATTCCATGTATACATATATGTGTTAATATATGATATTTGTTTTTCTCTTGCTGACTTACTTCTCTCTGTATGGCAGACTCTAGGTCCATCCACGTCTCTGCAAATGGCTACTTGCTTTAATGATCATTATATTTAAAGATATGTTAGTTTTACATTTCTCACAGGAAAAAGAGCCTATTCTGACTCAGTCTCAAACATACAAACATACAGAGGCATGTTAAAGTACAAAACTTTGGCTTTGGAGGATCATACTCATGCTACTATAGGGCATATTTTATTACAGTCCTCATATTATTTTTGCATAATGAATACATGTCACATAGCATGTGTATCTTTGGTTGAAATAACCTGTGATTTGCTTTGTATAATTTCCCAATTTTAGGTAATTTATTTTCCTTGTGTGGATGTGCTTTAGTTAAATTAGGTTTTTAACTAAAACGTTATTATTTCTGAGGTTGTTAATTTTAAAAACTGCTCCCCATGTGTGAAATCCCTGACGCCCCTACCTGAAACAAATGGAAAACTTATTTTTTAGATGTATCTTCAAAAAACCAGGATGCCTAGGATTCCCA
Source organism: Cervus elaphus (assembly GCF_910594005.1). NCBI lineage: Eukaryota > Metazoa > Chordata > Mammalia > Artiodactyla > Cervidae > Cervus > Cervus elaphus. The sequence goes on along the minus strand of NC_057848.1, from coordinate 39,760,645 downwards.
CAGAGGAATATGCATGCACACACTCAAACAATAAACACGCAATGCAAGTCATACAAATTTGTGATCTATCCTTAAGAAGTTCTGCAGGTACAAGAAATGGTAATCCAGAAATAAAAGAACAATACCAACTCCCTCCCCCAAACCAAACCCTAAAGATATATATATATAATGTGATTTAAGGCACTAAAGGGAATAGAAGTCACAAGAAGAAAAATAAAGAAAATGACTACAATAATCATAGAACTTCAAGAAATAAAAATAGGGTCAATAAATTTAAAAACTAAGTTGACTCAGAATTGAGATAGAAAATACTACAGAGTGATTAAGAGACATAGAAGTGTGAATGACACACCTGACAAGCATTCCAAAAGAAGAGAATAGAAAATATAAAGAAATAATATGAAAATAAAGAAGGATTTTCCAGAATTTAAGGAAGACATGAATACTCAGATTGAAAGAGTAAAGCGCCAATCAAGCTAAACTGATGGGTGAAAACAAGATTAGTTGTTGTCTAATTAGCAATCAAAGAAATAAAAGTTAAAATGAGGTGTATATATTTAGTTAACATTTTAAAGCTACAAATCCGCAATGATGATAATGTGGATACTCATTCTTCTTTATCCATTCAGCCAACAGTGGGCTCTTAGGTTATTTTCCTATCTTGACTATTGTATACAATGCTGCAATAAACACTGAAACCATAATCACAGAAAACTAGCCAATTTAATCACACAGACCACAGTCTTGTCTAACTCAATGAAACTAAACCATGCCGTGTGGGGCCACCCAAGACAGATGGGTCATGGTGGAGAGGTCTGACAGAATGTGGTCCACTGGAGAAGGGAATGGCAAACCACTTCAGTATTCTTGCCTTAAGAACCCCATGAACAGTACGAAAAGGCAAAATGATAGGATACTGAAAGAGGAACTCCCCAGGTCAGTAGGTACCCAATATGCTACTGGAGATCAGTGGAGAAATAACTCCAGAAAGAGTGAAGGGATGGAGCCAAAGCAAAAACAATACCCAGTTGTGGATGGGACTGGTGATAGAAGCAAGGTCCGATGCTGTAAAGAGCAATATTGCATAGGAACCTGGAATGTTAGATCCATGAATCAAGGCAAAATGGAAGTGGTCAAACAGGAGATGGCAAGTGTGAATGTCGACATTCTAAGAATCAGCGAACTAAAATGGACTGGAATGGGTGAATTTAACTCAGATGACCATTATATCTACTACTGTGGGCAGGAATCCCTTAGAAGAAATGGAGTAGCTATCATGGTCAACAAAAGAGTCCGAAATGCAGTACTTGGATGCAATCTCAGAAACGACAGAATGATCTCTGTTCGTTTCCAAGGCAAACCATTCAATATCATGGTAACCCAAGTCTATGCCCCAACCAGTAACGCTGAAGAAGCTGAAGTTGAATGGTTCTGTGAAGAACTACAAAACCTTTTAGAACTAACACCCCCCCAAAAAAATGTCCTTTTCATTATAGGGGACTGGAACACAAAAGTAGGAAGTCAAGAAACATCTGGAGTGGGACTTCCCTGCTGGCCCAGTGGTTAAGACTCTGAGCTCCCAATGCAGGGGACCCAGGTTCGATCCCTGGTCAGGGAACTAGATCCCACATGCTGCAACTAAGACCTGGTGCAGCCAAATAAATGAATAAATATTAAAAAAAAAAAAAAAAAAAAACACCTGGAGTAACAGGCACATTTGGCCTTGGAGTACAGAATGAAGCAGGGCACAGGCTAATAGAGTTTTGCCAAGAGAACGCACTGGTCATAGCAAACACCCTCTCCCAACAACACAAGAGAAGACTCTACACATGGACATCACCAGATGGTCAACACCGAAATCAGACTGATCATATTCTTTGCAGCCAAAGATGGAGAAGCTCTATACAGGCAGCAAAAACAAGACCGGGAGCTGACTGTGGCTCAGATCATGAACTCCTTATTGCCAAATTCAGACTTAAATTGAAGAAAGTAGGGAAAATCACTAGACCATTCAGGTATGACCTAAATCAAATCACTTATGACTATACAATGGAAGTGAGAAATAGATTTAAGGGACTAGATCTGATAGACAGAGTGCCTGATGAACTATGGACGGAGGTTTGTGACATTGTACAGGAGACAGGGATCAAGACCATCCCCATGGAATAGAAATGCAAAAAGGCAAAATGGTTCTCTGAGGAGGGCTTACAAATAACTGGGAAAAAAGAGAAGCAAAAAGCAACGGAGAAAAGGAAAGATATTCCTATTTGAATGCAGAGTTCCAAAGAATAGCAAGGAGAGATAAGAAAGCCTTCCTCAGCAATCAATGCAAAGAAATAGAGGAAAACAACAGAATGGGAAAGACTAGAGATCTCTTCAAGAAAATTAGAGATACCAAGGGAACGTTTCATCCAAAGATGGGTTCGATAAAGGACATAAATGGTATGGACCTAACAGAAAAAGAAGATATTAAGCAGAGGTGGCAAGAATACACAGAAGACCTGTACAAAAAAGATCTTCATGACCCAGATAATCACGATGGTATGATTACTCACCTAGAGCCAGACAACCTGGAATGTGAAGTCAAGTGGGCCTTAGAAAGCATCACTATGAACAAAGCTAGTGGATGTGATGGAATTCCAGTTGAGCTATTTCAAATCCTGAAAGATGATGCTGTGAAAGTGCTGCACTCAATATGCCAGCAAATTTGGAAAACTCAGCAGTGGCCAAAGGACTGGAAAAGGTCAGTTTTCATTCCAACCCCAAAGAAAGGCAATCCCAAAGAATGCTCAAACTACCGCACTATTGTACTCATCTCACACGCTAGTAAAGTAATGCTCAAAATTTTCCAAGCCAGGCTTCAGCAATACATGAACCATGAACTTCCAGATGTTCAAGCTGGTTTTAGAAAAGGCAGAGGAATTGCCAATATCCATTGGATCATCGAAAAAGCAAGAGAGTTCCAGAAAAACATCTATTTCTGCTTTATTGACTATGCCAAAGCCTTCAATTGTGTGGATCACAATAAACTGTGGAAAATTCTTCAAGAGATGGGAATACCAGACCACCTGATCCACCTATTGACAAACCTGTATGCAGGTCAGGAAGCAACAGTTAGAAATGGACATGGGTCAACAGACTGGTTCCAAATAGGAAAAGGAGTATGTCAAGGCTGTGTACTGTCACCCTGCTTATTTAAAATATATGCAGAGTACATAATGAGAAACGCTGGGCTGGAAGAAGCTCAAGCTGGAATCAAGATTGCCAAAGAAATATCAATAACCTCAGATATGCAGATGACACCACCCCTATGGCAGAAAGTGAGGAGGAACTAAAAAGCCTCTTGATGAAAGTGAAAGAGGAGAGTGAAAAAGTCGGCTTAAAGCTCAACATTCAGAAAACTAAGATCATGGCATCCGGTCCCATCACTTCATGGCAAATAGATGGGGAAACAGTGGAAGCAGTGTCAGACTTTATTTTGGGGGGCTCCAAAGTCACTGTAGATGGTGATTGCAGCCATGAAATTAAAATAGTCAAGGCTATTGTTTTTCCAGTGGTCATATATGGATGTGAGAGTTGGACTGTGAAGAAAGCTGAGCACTGAAAAATTGATGCTTTTGAACTGTGGTGTTGGAGAAGATTCTTGAGAGTCCCTTGGACTGCAAGGAGATCCAACCAGTCCATCCTAAAGGAGATCAGTCCTGGGTGTTCATTGGAAGGGCTGATGCTGAAGCTGAAACTCCAATACTTTGACCACCTCATGCGAAGAGTTGACTCATTGGAAAAGACCCTGATGCTGGGAGGGATTGGGGGCAGGAGGAGAAGGGGGTGCCAGAGGATGAGATGGCTGGATGGCATCACTGACTAGATGGACATGAGTTTGAGTAAACTCCGGGAGCTGGTGATGGACAGGTAGGCCTGGCTTGCTGCGATTCATGGGGTCACAAAGAGTCAGACAGGACTGAGCTACTGAACTGAACTGAACTGTGCTGGGATAAGTTGCTTCAGTAATGCTCGTCTTTTTGCAACTCCATGGACCATAGCCTAACAGACTCCTCTGTCCATGGGGATTCTCCAGGCAACAGTATTGGAGTGGGTTGCCATGCCCTCCTCCAGGGGGTCTTCCTGACCCAGGGATCGAATGTATGTCACTTATGTCTCTTGCATTGGCAAGCGTGCTCTTTACCTGTAGTGCCACCATATTGCAAATCAAAAGTGCAATGAGCTATCTCCTCACAGTTGTCAAAATGTCTATTATAAAAAAGACAAGAAATAACAAATACTAGTGAGAATGTAGAGAAAAGGGAACCCTCAAGCACTGTTAATAAGAATGTAAATTCATGCAGACAGTATGGAAAATTGTGATGGGTCCTCAAAAAAATTAAGAATAGATGTACTATATGATCCTTTTGGATATTTATTAACTATTCATATTCTTCCTCTGTGAATTTCTTGTCCATATTCTTTGACCATCTTTTATTGATAACAATGAAAAAAAAAAAAAACAAATATAAAGGAGTTCTTTACGGATTCTTGACCCCTCAACTGGTTTTGGTTATACCTGTTGGCATTGTCTTCTCCCAGTCATATCTCCCAATTTTACCTTGTCTTTTGTCATATGGAAAGATTTAAATTGTTGCTTCTTGGAAGTGGAAGTCCCACCTTGTTTTTAAACTCCTCCAAAGTATTCATCATAGTATGAGTTTTAATAGCAATGCCTAATAAACTTTGGTCACATGTATGTCCACTTCTTTGCTCACCATCATCTTTTGCCATTCCATGACTTCAAGATCCAGCCTCTTTCTCATTTCAGTATAATCTTTAGGAGAAAGAAATGACAACCCATTCCAGTATTCTTGCCTGGAAAACTTTCCATGGACAGAGGAGCCGGTGGGCTACAGTCCATGGAGTCACAAAGAATCAGACATGACTGAGTGACTGAGCACAGCCCACAGCATTATTATTATCATAATTTTTGTCAATTGTTTTGCTTCATTTTGAATGTTCTTACCAATTTTCTACTAGAGCATTCATCTTTGTTCTGTTTTCCAATCTCTTTCCACATCCACATATTCCTGTTCTAACACCACATTATTTTAAAAAGTGTTTCTTTAATGCATTTTTATATAAGCAAGTATCTTCTCTTTATTTTTTCCTTCAAAAATTTCTAGGCGGTCTCATATTTTAAAATTTCCAGATGAATGTTAAAATCACTTTCTTAAGTTTCAAAAATCCTCTTGGGATTTTGATCTGAATTACAGGTAAATTACATCTGAATTTTTGAAAACTTGGCATGTTTATATTGTTTAGTATTCCTATCCAGGAACATGTTCTTCTTCTACATTTACATAAATCTTGTATCTCTCCTAGTGAAGTTTTGTAATTTTCTTCAGCCAATTTTTAGTTTTTTGTTTCTGGGTATTTTGTATATTATGTTGTCATTGTAAGTGGTCTCATTTTCCAGCTATGTTTTCTAACTAGCTATTATCAGTACAGGACTTACCTGGTGGCTCAGACTGTAAAGAATCTGCCTGCAATGTGGGAGACCCAGGTTTGATCCCTGGGTCGGGAAGAGCCCCTGGAGGAAGAGAATGCTACCCACTCCAATATTCTTGCCTAGAAAATTCTGTGGACAGAGGAGCCTGGAGGGCTACAGTCCATGGGGTCACAAAGAGTCAGACACGACTGAGCGACTAACACTTTCACTTTTTCCCCCACTTATTATAGGTATATAAGAAAGCTCTTTAATCTGTTCACTGACTTTGCTTCCTGGCACTTTACTAAAGTCATTAGTTCTAAGATTTTTATTTAGAATCTTTTAGATTTTCTATGCAGATATTTCTTACTGCATTCACTAGAATTTCTATACCACTATTAAATAATTATAGTGATGCAACACACATGTCTTGTTCTTGATTTTGACTATGTCCCCAATATGTTGTTGTTACAGATGTTGGTTATTGTTTTCTTCTCGATATCATAATATTAAGGGCCTATTCTTTCATGCCCAGGTTTTTAAAAAATTAACAATTAGTTTAATTAATCCAAAAATGGACGTTGAAATTTAGCAAATGCGTCTTTTGGACACCTGTTGAGATAGTCTTATATAATTTTCTTTTGACCTATGGAAATGATATACTAGAGATTCCTGATGTTGTCATCCTAATATTCTGAAACAAACTATATTTGATGATATTAGTTTTAAAATATTGTCCATATTTTATTTGCTTAGTGCTTTGTGTTAGGTTTTTTTTCATTTTAAGAGTATCATTCTTTCAATCCTCTGTGTTACACTTGGAAAGATTTTATGTCAGAGTTATGTTAGCTTCAAAAAATGCATTTGCCATGATCTGACTTTTTAAATCACTGGCTGTTTAAATACTCCATGAAAATCTGAAAAGAGAAACCAACAAATAATCAGTGTGGGAATTTGAATACAGCTTCCCAATAGAATATAAGCTGCAAGGAGGATTTCTGTCTGTTTTGTTCACTACTGTATCCCTACTATTCTAGAACAGTGCCTGGTATTCAGTAAATGTTTGTTGAATAAATGGAAAGTAATGAATAATCTCCCTGGACATTTAATAGAGTTGTTTGGAAGGTTTTTTTTCTTCCTGATTTATCCTGTGGTTTGCTCTATCAAGCTCTTTCAAGGCATCACTTATGTGTGTGCTCACACACACACAAACACACACACACCACTCCTCAAAAAAAAACTGGTTTATTTTAAACAACTCAAATATAAATATCACTAGAAAAAATCTGTATTGTACTTAAATTTCCCACTGACATTAATAACAATTATCAACATTTTCCATTATTACAAGTTATGAAAAGGCTGAAAATTATATTTTAATGCAATTTTCAGGTTGGCATTTCAAAGTTTCAGTGACAAACATAACGAATTGTTAAAGTCTCAATTTGAGATGGACATTGTAGCTCATTCTCTTAGTAAAAAAGCTAAAAGCAATTCTTATTCCAAGTCACTTAATACTTTCCAGAACAGATTACAGATCTAAAGGTCACTTAAAATAAGCTCTAAATGTCACTTAAAGGAAAACAGTGTCACTGAAAATAAAATACCAGATTTAAGCATCATCATTCAGATTATATACTCTTTTTATTTTGCCTCTATTACAACATCAGGGGTGATATGGCGATAGAGGAACAAAAAAATCTCAAGTTAGGGTTGATCATAACTATATTATCTTTAGTCTTCCTCTTTTTAAAGAAAAGAAATATGGTGTAGAAATTTTGACTCAATCTGATTAATTTTAAAGGGCATGTTCTCAGCAAAATTCTATGGCAATTTATATGTAGTGAAGTCTGGATTATGCTGTCTGTGATCAATGATCTGTGGTATATTTAACAAATACAACATACCACTCACTTATTTGACTGTGGATTGTATGATGTGATTCCAAATGAAAGGAAGCTATAATTGAAAAGTACAGAGCAACCAGAAAAAAAATGAAATGAAACAAACCTACCATGCCCTCTGTTGATGAAATGTGTGACTAGAGAATGTGTGATTGAAAAGAAAAAAATCAACATATGTTTCTTCGTTCTTTTTTTTTAAGTTTCTCTAAATTATATTGAATTTCATAAAATAAGCATTTTATATTCTTCTGTTTTTATAGCATTCAGCACAAAATTATGTCAGTTAAAAGGAAAAAGTATCCATGTATAAATGGTTAATACAGTAGGCCCAGTCATATGGCCTTGAATAGGTGTGATCTACTTGGAACTCATTCTGGAAGAACAACAATTGGAAGGGAAGAACCATTTTTAGACAATTTCAATTAAGGCAAGGTGGAAAAGGTAGAAGGATGGAATTCTGAACAAGCCAGATTGCTATCCTCCCTCTCCTTTTCCCTAATCTTCAAATATCAGCCAAGTCCTTATAAATGATGAAGTTCATGTGCATCTTATGGGTGCAAGGATGGGTTGTTATCCTGAGACAAAATCTAATTCTCCTTCTCTAGAAGGTATCAGAGAGATTGACAGACATCCTTCAATAACTCCTTACCTTCTCCTTCTCAGTAGCATAACCATAAATTTTGATTTGGCTCAGTACACAGAACAAAAACTATATTTCTTGGCCTCCTTTGTAGCTAGAGTTGACCACTTATCTAAATTCTGGCCAGTAATGAAAGTGGTAGTATCATGTGCAACTTTGGGGAAATTCCTTAAAAGAGAGGAGGCTCATCTTTCTTCACATTTTCCACCAGCCTGGTAACAGAACAATTCAGTAACTATCTTGGACCATGAGGTGGAAGATGTATACTGAAGATGACAAAGCAAAAGAGTCTAACAAACCAGGGTTCCCAATACATTTATGAATCTCCCCTGCCCACACTGAATTGCTTCTCTTTTAATTAAGTCTATTTATTTAAGTTATTGTTACAATGAAATATCCTTCAGCTTTAAAAAGAAAAGAAATTCTGACAAGGGCTACAACATGGATGAAGCTTGACGACATTATACTTATATTCTGTAAGCAAGTCACAACACAACAAATATTGTGTAATTTTACTTATATGAGATACCTAGTATATTCAGATTCATAGAGACAGACAGTAGAATGGTAGTTTCCAGAGGATGAGTGGAGGGGTGAATAGGAACTTATGTTTAATGAGGACAGATTTTCAGTTGGAAAAGATGAAAAAGTTTTGGAGATGGATGGTTGCACAACAATGCAAATTTACTTACTGCCACAGAAGTGTACACTTAAAATTGGTTAAAATGATAAATTCTGTGTTTTATATGCTTTACCACAATAAAAAAATGCAAAAACGTCAATGGTTAGCAACAATGTGTGTGATGAGACTATTTTCCAAAATCTCTGAAGTGCTTCCTTGGATACCAGTAGGATCAAAATTCAAAATTCTATTGTTGGAGACAATGTACTGGGCTTCACTCAATTTTATTTGATGAAACAAGAAATTAAGTGTTAACCACAATTACGTGCCTACACTGACATGAGGGAATTTCTTACACATCTAGAGCTTCAATTGCCATCTTCATGCAGATACTTCATAAATGTATATCTTCAATTATTTCCCTGAGGTCAATTATTCCATGGTTCAAAGTGTTAGGTTGGAAGTTAGACATGAGCAACCAGAGGCGGGCTGGCTGTAAGGAATGGAAGCCTATCTCTGAACTCCATCCAAGAAACACCCAGGAGAGCTCACAGACATGCTACAAAATAACCACACTTTTCAACTCCTGTACATGCATCCTAGGCACAAGTGGATACAAAATGACCACAGGGGCTTCTCCAAGTAACTTAAGGCAGTTAGGAGCTCATTAAGGGCTCATGAATATTCTGCATCTAATTATGACAGAATTACGGGAAGACATAAATAATACAACTTGCTGTTATATAACTTATAATTGTCAATTGGCCTTGAGCATATGCCCATTTGCCTTCCCTTTCATTGATTGGTGGTGGGTGCAATCCCTACTTTGCATCAGGCATAACCAAAAGGAGGAGACTGGAAGCATAAAAGGGGGAAGCCGAGAGGCTTTGACAGGAAGGATGAGGGCAACTCTCTTGGGAGTGTTGGACTAAGAAAATCTCTGTCTGCTTGAGTTGGATGTTCTACATCTTTTGGTCCATCACTCCAATTTTTTGTTGCGACAAAACAAGAACCAGGGAAGAGAAATAAACCAACCTGACAAAAACCATGTCAAACTCAACATGCCCAACACCAAATTCATGATCACCATCCCCATACTTGGTTATTTGCCATCCATCTGATTGAGTAAGCCATAAAGCCAGGACCTTTACCCTCCTTTACATCTCCCATCCTATCATATGCTTCTGTGCCATCATGTACCTCCTGTTATCAGTTATTTCATTAATACTTTTACATTATTTCTGTATTTGAATACTATTTATCTCTCACACTAGAGTGCACATTCTGGGTGAGCAGAGACTTTAGTTTTACTCATAATCATATTCCCAGAATACAGCACAGTGCCTGCCCTTTACATGGGTGTTTAATAAATACTTGTTAAATAAATCTTTAAGGTTTGAACTCATAATTGGGAAAACAGTTTGATATAAAAATGCATAAATGTAATTCCTCTCCTTCCTATCTTTATGAAGATGTGAGTTATTCCCCAAGCAGAGTTAGTGGGTTACAGTTTGACACTTATCTTGAGATTATCCTGGCTATGGCTTTAGTACTGACTTTTAGTTCAGTGTCATCTTGTACATTTACCTGAATTTCTTGAACACTTCTAACTTGTACAATGATTCCTGTATCTGTCCCTTCTCATGAACTAATCCAAATATACTGTTCCATTCCTTGGGTGGAGAAGAGTAAATATTTGAGGCTCACAACTGTAGGTAGAGGTCCTGAGGATGGGGATGAGGATGAGGGAATGGGAGTTTATCTCAGAACTCAAACTCTGTGGATTCAAGCTGTGCTTTTGCTACTAGTTTCAAATGAGTTCACTTAACATCTGAATCTGTTTCTGCATTTCCCGAAGTAGACATACCATTAAAGATACCTATAGCATAAAATTATTGTGAGGACTATATAGAGAAATGGACCTGGAATTACTTTTTAAACTGTACAGTGGCAGAAACGTACATTATCCCGATGTGAATATGGTTGGAGTGAATCCTAAAATAAGGGATGGTAAGGAGGTATTTGGCCACGACTCACATTATGTAGGTAGCTACTTTTACAGTGTATTGAACTTGTTTTTGAAATGAATAATGAAGTGGTTGCAGCAGAGTAAAAAATCTTAACAGAAAAAAGGTGGGGGGGGGGGCACTTCTAAAATCTAGCATTTAGCCAGTCAGTTTGGTGTCTTTACTTCTACCGCGTTTCAGCTTCCCGAAAATCCCAAACTCTCCCACCATCTCTAACTATCCTAACTGTGATCAGGTGTGCGGTATGTGCCGCCTGGTTTCCCCTCAAGCCGGTGTTACGTCATCAGATTATGACGTTCCGCCCCCTGAGCGTGCTCAATTGTGAGGTCACACGCTCTCTCGGGTATATAAAGCTGGACGCTGCCTCCCGTCCCACTTGCACCAGGCAGTGAGGGACGCTGAGCATCGAGGCCCTCGGCTTCCCGGGCGGCTAGCGGCCCCCTGCTTCCCAACTGCCAGCTGAGTGCCTCAGTGCCCGAGAAGAGGGAAGAGGTTTGAAGAGGCACCATGAGTCTCCTGTTCCTACTAGTGAGCAGCATTCTGTTCGCCTTCATGTTTGTCTTCTGGAAAACCTGGTTTCAGGTAAAGTGTGTAAGAGCGGTTGGAATTAGATGAAGCTCGACAAATACATGGCTTGGGGAGGGAGGTGTGTTTAAGAGAGTAGATAAATAGTAAAGTAAGAGTAAGGCGGGGGTCACCCCATTCCTTTTTCCTTTGAAAGCGCTCAGATTTTGACTCTTTACCTCACACTTCTCCCATGTTGACCAGTAGTTCCACAGCTGTACTGTGTTGTGAAAAGCCCCAAGTCACTAGTTGATGGGGTGAGTTTTTCATCCACTCGAAAAGTACAGCACAAAGTGTCTATCTGCCCCCTCCCATTTTAAGAAACTGTACCTACTCTCTTCCTCTCTGGCTTTTACTACCCCCATGTGATTTTGTTTGCCTCTTCCTCCCTTGTATTTTCGTTTTCAGTCATCTTTATGACAGCTTTGGGTGGGGGAGGGGACATCACAGATAATTAAGGTCAAAATGTGGGTTTCCTGCTGATGTTTAAAGTTCCAAGTGAAGTGCTTTTAGATAAGTATCAAACAGGGTCCAAGTATAGACCTACTGGAATGCCCAAGAAATGTAAGCCAAGGCTATGGTATTTTGGCATCAGAAGGCTACTTTCATTTTTTTCTCACTTTTTGTTTGGGAAGGACATATTTCCAAATTAATGTATTCATTCAACAGATTTTTAATCTTGGGGGAGGTCAATCAGTTCACTTTGATAAATCAAGACTAAGAATGTTATTATTTGGTGGTATTTGGACATTGCTAAAGTCAATAAACTACATATGTTTAATTTCCTTCCCTTACAGAGAAACACTGGTGAAATGTCATCAAATTCAACTTCTCTTGCACTAGTAAGATCATCCTTTTCTACTCAGTCAACTAAGAGCAATACTGATAAGAGTCTTTCGGTCAACAGTCTCTCTCGGGATATCTTAATTAATTTCCCACACTCAGTAGCTATGCAGAAGCGAATATTGGTAAACCTCAGGATCGTGGAATACAAGCTGGCTGAACTGGAACAATTCCTAGTTACTAAGGGTTTAAATGGTGCATTAGTTAACCGGAAATCCACTGACAAAGCCTACAGAATGTAATAACAATTGAGGCAATCATTAAAGGGACTTTGAGTGGATTCATTTGATTATATGTGTTTATACCAAATGAATTATTATTTAAAAGGGGAGGGGTGCCAAGTCAGATACAAAATCCAGACATTTGTCAGTTTGCTTACATTTAGAGAGTTGATTATGTTGCTAACATATTTTACTGGAGAAGGAATGAAAGCACAATAGAGAAAGAAACAGTTTGAGTTGTTTTCTTTTTAATTAGCTACAGTAAAGAGAATATAGTTGAGATACAGTGATTTTAACTTCAATTGTGAAAGTTTTTTTTCTAATGGTTTACAATACTGTAAATGTCTCCAAGTTTGCATTAAAGTTAATGAGATTTGATGGAACTTTTTTCCATTATGCAGAATAGTCTAACACTATTGAATCTGTGTAATAATACTAAGAGCTATCATTGAGCACCCTAAAATGTGCCAGGGACTCTGTTAAGATCTGTGCTTTACATACTTGTAAAGATAGCCACAGAAACTCTTAACTACTCTTCATAGTCAGCTATTGAAGTAGACTACTTTTCCAGCACCACCTCTGCTAATAATTAGATATTTCATTAGAAGTGTGCCTAAACCTTCCCTGAATTGCAAGTCACCTGTAGAAAATTACATGCATTTTTTTATTTGGTGAAAAATCCACACCTCAAATAGCACCAAAATATAATAATGGTAGAATGTATGTAATGTGGCTTAAAATTAAAGTATTTATATGCTGTATTTAGCAATCTATTTTAAATATTTTATAAAATCTAGTAATCTGTTGAAAGTCACTAACAGCATTTGACCTACCCTCAAAGAAAACCCTCAGAATATCTAACACAAGCTCATCTAATGTGTATGTTAGTTGCTCAGTCATGTCCGACTCTTTGCAACCCCGTGTACTGTAGCCCACCAGGCTCCTCTGTCCATGGAATTCTCCAGGCAAGAATACTGGAGTGTGTAGCCATTCCCTTCTCCAGGGGATCTTCTTGACCCAGGGATTGAACCCAGGTCTCCTGCATTGCAGGCAAATGCTTTACCATCTGAACTACCAGGGAAGCCTCAAAGAAAATCCTCAAAATATCTAACACAAGTTGATCATATATATGCACATAATTCACTGAGATTGTTCAATTATAGGCCTATCTATCTACCTAACTTCATACCCCCTGCCCCCAAATAAGTTACCAGTATAAATTAAAGGAAAACCTTAATCCCTTACTCATTTAATCTTCAATCAAAAGGAAAAGGAATTTAAAATATATAAGAAATTAATGCTTAAATTTATTCTTTTATTCATCATTTGACAAGAACAAAAAGCCAGCGGTAGTGTATGTGGTTCTTAAACATATTTCAGAGTCACAGATTTCTTTTGATACTCTGATGAAAAATAGGTACTCTCCCAGTAGAAAAAATGCATATACACATACATGTAGAAAAATATTACATGTAATTTCAACCTCATACAGTCTCTGAAGCCCATGTTAAGAACCTTAAGAATAACTGAAAAGTTTCTTGCATAGTTAGGTAATCCTAGATTGTGATGTTAAACCAGTTGTAAATGATATATAATCAGTGTATAAATCTATTAGTGATATGATGTTTTCATTATCTTTTGTAAAGAAATTGGCACATAGGACTTTCTAGCTTGGCTGCCCTCATTCTTGACAAGTTTCACAAGTTTATCTCCCATAAGTATGTAAATAAGTTATCACATGTAAATAGTAACTTATTCAAGTAAAACAATCATTCTACTTATCTATTAACTATATATTATAATCATAAGATCTTAGATTTGATTGAAGCCATTTCCTCATCAGTATTTTGTTCCATGTTCTATTTGAAATTAGACTTCAGGGTGTATAATGAACTACTTTAAATTTTGTGAAACACAGTAGAAATTAGATGAGTCATGTTTTTCTTCCACCCATAACCTACAGAACACATTTTTATGGGGAAAGAAATAATCAAAGCTTCTAGATTCCATTTTCTAGGTTTATCACTTACTGGCCATAGTTTTCTGTCTTATTTCACTATTTGTAAATGAAGAATATAACTACCAAGTTCACCTTAAAATAGTGAACTATGAAGGCATGAAGTTTTTAGACATGAATCAAAGATATTAAGCAATCGTCTTCATATACATAGTTCATTTTTTCCATATATACATATATGTATGGCATTTCTAATTTTCAATTTTACCACTTTCTTTTAAATATATTTATTTTCCCCAGCTTTATGGAAAAGAAACATTGTGTACTAAGAAATATAAGCAAATAGTATTTAAAAACTTTTATAATAGAAAATATAACTATTTTCTAAATAACCAGCTCAAAATAAAGCCTTCAGTATATTAGAAAAATATTGTAGTGATACAAAATTTTTATTGTGAAGTAGAGGCAGCTATGTATGTGTTAACAGATAAATTACATTGCTAAACATTAGTAGATTCACATTTTTGTATTACATTCCTGTTGAAATTGGAAAGCTCATAGATCTCATTCTGGTTTTCTACTGTCACTAATATTAGGTATTTCATGGTTAGTCTCTTTTTTAGAATCTACCATGTTCTCATATCTTTCCCCACGATGTTTTTCCAGATATGGCCCCCAGTTAGCAGCTGGTCTGCAGCAGGTTGCAATGCGCTGAGAAGCAAAAAAAAAAAAAAAAAAAAAAAAAAATTTATTATAGAGTGTTATGTCTTCCTGCTAACCAAAATGAAATAAGAACATAGAAAAGTAAAAAAGTGATCATCTAAATTCTTAATTGTCTACAGAAAAAAAAGATACTCAAATTTAACCAATTGTTAATAGAACTGTATTAACTACAAACTCAAAATAACTGAGTATGTAAATGAGCTCAAAAGGAAGTGTGTGAACCCATTCAAGCAACAGTATCACTTCACATACTTTGATTGAATTTCTATCCTGGCTTTAGAGTAAGGGTTAGGTTAGGATCTAAACCAGTGTATGACTGGGAAGTTTCAAGAATCAAAGGGTAAAGCCATTCATCTAGATCCACTAAACAATGACCTAAATCTTGAATCCAGTCTGACTTCTGAGCCTACCTAGACATTGTCCTACTGAGATATCATAATCAACTCCATTCCCTTAGGCCTCCATGAAAGAGGGATAACTCAGGGTCTAGATTGGGTTCAAGGTCATTTACCAGACTTTTTTCCATTTCTAACATGCTATTATGTATTATAACCAGATGAAGTTTTAAAGGTGAAAATTATAAAGGAAAAAGGTCAGTTGCTTTGTGTCATCTCAGTTCAATCCAGTTGCTCAGTCGTGTCCAACTCTTTTGCAACCCTATGGACTGTAGCCTGCCAGGCTCTTCTATCCATAGGATTCTCCAGGCAAGAATACTGGAGTGGGTTGCCGCTTCCTTCTCCAGGGGATCTTCCTGACCCAGGGATAAAACCCATGCTTCATGTCTCCTGCATTGGCAGGCGGGTTCTTTACCCCTAGCACCAAGATACCATAACTTTTATGTGCTAAGCATTTTGATAGGGCTTGAGGATATGATATCAATCAAGACAAGACCCCTTCTTAAGCTTATAGTCTAGTACATGGAGACACAAAAATATACATCCAGTATAATACAATGTTATGCACATAGTAATAGATAAATTGTATCAGGTATAAAAGTTACCTGAGGGGAATAGTGATTAATTTGATCTCATGTTCAAAATCTCATATTAACCTTCATTTTGATCATAAGTACTTTATATTATAAAGTATAAATAATATTAACATGCTTACTTGAAAGATGTTTCCTTTAGCTTGAATTATGTTTATGATAGCCATGATTGGAATCCAGATAATGCAGAAAGTAATCATACACCAGCCTAGAGCAACTCCCCAGTTAGGGTATGGAATTTGACCATACTTAGGTCTACGAAACTGTATCACTGACCAGATCAAGATTGACTGTGAAAGTAAAATATGAAAAGAAAATGGTAAAGATTAGACTTTATTGCATTAATGGTTTCAGTTGTACTAATTATTAGCAGTTGTATTCCATTTCTTAGAAATAATTTATCAAAAACAATTAAGATGAAAATACATTCAAGGTGAGATAATCAGGTAACTAGCCAGAAAATCAAATTCTAAATGAACCAATCTAAATAACTTGTATTTGTCTTACAAAAATTAGCATTGATACAGATACTTGTACAACACATATTTCAGTAAAACACTTTACCATAAAATATATCTGTTGAAAGTAAAATAGTATCTGAGATTTATATTATTGAACTTTTAACTTTACTTATAATAGCATGATTTTATTCTGTGCTATCTGGAGGAAGAAATATGGCAACCCACTCCAGTATTCTTGCTTGGAGAATTCCATGGATAGAGGAGCCTGGTGGGCTATAGTCCATGGGGTTGCAAAGAGTTGGACATGACTGAAGTGACTTAGCATTCTGTCCTGTAAGCTAGCCAGCATATCAGTTAGTTCAATGAGAATATAAAATACATTTTAGTGAACATGCCTTGCGCCTTGCTTATCAGTAGTTTCTATTTATTTCCCACTACACAGAGTACCCCTTACTCCACACCCAAAATGTACAGGCATTCACACATAGGTACATAGTTACCAAAGCACTTTCTTATTGAAAAAAAAAACATGCTTGGGTAACACAGTGAATCTTAAAGATAAAAACATTTTAAGGCCAAGTTTTTTAAAAAGTATTTTTAAAAAAACCCTACTAGACTGTTGCAGCATTAAAACTAATTATATAGAAATCTGTAAAGCAAACAAAATGAACAAAAACCAAAAATTCCTTTAATTTCATTACACTAAGTTTATTTCACAATTACCATAATTTCATATAATTACAAGAGAATGGATGAGGGATAGTGGAGTCTAATATGTATGATTTTATACAAAATAGATGATAATGTATATCATTTAACATCTAATACCTTTGCATTTTAAAGTAAATCAAGTTGTCAAACCTAGAAATCAATGAAATTAGCTGGCTAAAATGTCTAGTTAGATCTAAGTTGATAAAGGGCTTATTTTATTATGGAAACTTGTCAAATGAGGAAAACAATATTTAGTAGCACTGTCAAAGCCAAATATTAAAAACACCCTCTAAAATAAAGTGTAGATCAAATTACATAATACCCTTTCCTAGGAAAATCGTTGAAGCATGGAGGCAATGAGAACCAAAACTCATCCTCAATAAAGTTTCCCCCTGCCCCACCCCCACCATTATCTCTAGTGCATAGTAATTTTCTATCCCATAGAGTATTTACTTGGCATTCAGCCTTTTACTGTCCTGAACTGTTATTTAAAGTTATTTTTTGCTTTCCTTCAGCTCCTGCTGCTGCTGCTGCTGCTAAGTCGCTCCAGTCGTTTCCGACTCTGAGCGACCCCATAGACGGCAGCCCACCAGGCTCCTCTTTTCCTGGGATTCTCCAGGCAAGAATACTGGAGTGGGTTGCCATTTCCTTCTCCAATACATGCATGCATGCTAAGTCGCTTCAGTTGTGTCCGACTCTGTGCGACCCCATGGACAGCAGCCCACCAGGCTCCTCTGTCCATGGGATTCTCTAGGCAAGAATACTGGAGTGGGTTGCCATGTCCTTCTTCCTTCAGCTCCTAAATCGCACTAATTTTTAACATAAACTATTGCCTTTGTTGACACACGTGAGTTTTTGTAATTTCAGATAGTACTTTCCATAAAAAATATGAATTAATAACTGAGTGTTGTTTCTTAGCAATTAGTATATTTAGATTGAATTCCTTGAAGGCAGAGACTCGGTCTTAAACAGAGAGGTTAAGAACATTATAGGTGGCTCAGCATATTTTTTAGGGAATGAGCAAATGACTCATTTTTAAAAATTTATTGTATTGAAAAATTTTAAGTATCTTGTCCTAGATACTTTTTAGGATACCTTTAAGTCTCAAGTGGTAAATGTTTAAGCCTATGGCCTCAGAAATAATGCGACAAAGAAAGACACTGTAATTTCGGCCACTTGGAGACACTAGTCATGAAAAGTTGAAAATCATTGATTTTAAAATGATATTAATTTGCTTTATTGTATTTAATGTAAATAAGTCAAGTTTATCTTATAAGTGTTTAAATATATATATTATTGATACCAGATTCATGGCATGTTAATACTTACCATTAAAAGGATAGGTGTAATGACAAACCAGCAAGTTCTCCACCATAGCCAGAATATCCACCTTTTTGCTCCAATCATCATTTCTATATCGTCAATAAACCTGTTCCCTCCTAAAAACAGCAATAAAGAGTGCATTCAGCCCTTACTCACACTTTTATTCATTAATCATTCTGGCTCTAAGTTATCTTTCTATGTCTAAACATTTTCCTGTACTATAGCAATGAAGCATATAATGCCTTTAACTACATTTTATTCATAAGAAATTTTTGCCCAGTATATTATACTTAGTTATTATAGTAAACATAATGAAAAGGAATAAAACTAAGTCATTTTAATAAAATGTGTAGATAATTCTGTAGTCACTATTTACCATAAATCCAGATGACTCCTATTATTTCCAGTATAGCTGCAATCAAAATGCCCCATCCAGCACAGAAGTGGTCAATCAGATTAACCCAGTATATTCCAGCCTACCAAAAAAAAAAAAGTCAGTTACTTTTAAATATAGTTTTAATTACTTTTATGATTGATGAGGTACTCAGATTGAATCTACTAATTTGATTTTAACATTTGCTCCTTGGTTTCACCTCTGCCAAAATATAAAAGGGGAATGTTTCAAATGTAAACACAAGTTGGGCTTTAAATATCTCAAACAGGCTGTACCTTTTATTCTATACTGAGTCCCTATAAAAAAAATAAGCATTTAGAATAGTTAATTATGAAATTGAAAGGTAGTGTGCTCTTTTGTAGCTGCCAAGAAATACAGCCTATGTTCAAAGTCTGTAACTATTGTAATTGGGGAAATTGTCCACTATTGGGCTCCCCCTGCCAAATTATACATGCTATTGAAATTGTGTTATGATGGGAAAAGAATCTGGGTTAAAACTCAGAAAATCTTGAAGTCTGTACTAAACATACTCTTAAACCGTGGCTTCCTCATTTAGATTATAAAGTACATTCCAACTAATATTTTGTCTATGAAAAAATACTGTAGTATACCTGAGTCACACAGATGAGGCCAAGGAAAAACAAAATCAAGCAGCAACCCAAAGTTATGGGAGCCCTCATTTTCTTCATCACTTTGGGAAATAAATCTTGAATTGTCGTGGTAATTGTTTCTTCAGAAGGAAAAAAATGACATGTAAACTCATTTGCCAATAATTTTAATCATAGAAATCAACTTCTATTAATAAAAGTTACAAATATATGTTGAGAATATACTCTGGGCCCAACTTCTTGCTTTTAAAAATCCATAGGGTCCTTTCTCTTGGCAGTCACCACTTATCAGTTCTGATAAAAAAAATCAAATACAACTCTATTTGTTGTTTTTGGTCTGTTTTGTAAGGTTTTTCATTGGTAGCAATTATAAGGTAATAGTTTCCCGAGGGCTGAAGAAGTTTGAAAGAGGGTTATAGGGAAGGAAGAATTTTAGTAGAACTTTTAAATAAGGTGAATTCACATGGAGACAGAAAGGCCTTCTAGGTTTTTAAGAAGTAAGTATGTTCATGAAACAGGGTACTGGCTAAAAGTAGAAGGATATATGAGTAAAGGATTAAGAAACATGTTTGAAATTTTTGGAAGGCTTTGAAAGTCAGCTGGAGGAGGCTGGACTTTATCCTATAAATTATTAAAATGTTTAATGTAACAGTGTGATATGACAAACACTGTTTCAGAATTTTTAGTTGTGTACCCTAGGGCAGGAGGAGAAGGGGATGACAGAGGATGAGATGGTTGGATGGCATCACTGACTCAATGAACATGTGTTTGGGTGGACTCTGGGAATTGGTGATAGACAGGGAGGCCTGGTGTGATGCAGTTCTTGGGGTCGCAAAGAGTCGGACACGACTGAGGAACTGAACTGAACTGAACCCTAGGGAAAATTCCTATGTGTAAAGAGAACCATATATAAGAATAATTACTGCAGCAGTGTGTGTAACCACTACAATATTGTAATTAGCCTCCAATTAAAATAATTTTTAAAAATTGGAAATAATCCAAATGCCCATAATTATGGTAACAGATTGTGAATTAACTTGGTGACTCAGATGGTAAAGAATTTGCCTGCAATGCAGGAGACTCAGGTTCAATCCCTGGGTCGGGAAGAGCCCCTGGAGAAGTGAATGGCTACCCACTCCAGTATTCTTGCCTGGAGAATTCTATGGATGGAGTAGCCTGGCAGGCTAAGTCCATGCACAAAGTGTAGCAAAGAGTCAGACATGACTGAGCAACTAACACATGTCTGTGTATCAACATGGATTCATAATACATATAAAGAGCAACTGTCAGAATGGTATGTATGCTATGAAACTTCCCATTTATGTGAAATTTAAAAATTCTATCTTATTTATCGATACATATAAAATGTACACAAATAATATATATAATCCATGGTGACAGTTGCTTTCTAGGAAGGAAGAAATGTGAATTGTATTAGGCAGAGAAACATAAAGGACTTCAAATTTATCTGTAACAGTTTATTTTTCTTAAAAAAATGTCTGAAGCAAACATAAAATATTAATGTCTGTTCCTTTTGAGTATCTGATACATGAATATGTTGTATTTTTCCATATTTAAAATTTAAGTTAAAAAGAATTTTCAGAAAGATCATTCTGAGAGTAAAAACTAGACGGGGGCAACAAGGGTAAGAAAATAATGTTTTGAAGTAGAGTAAAATATGAGAGGGATATGTTAACATTGGGAGTATTACTTACCAATGGAAGCGAACTGAGAGTCAAGACCCAAAGTCAAAAGCATGAAAAAAAATAATACGGACCAAAATGGCCCACCTGGGAGTTGAGCTAAAGCTTCTGGATAGGCAATGAATGCCAAATCAAAACCTAGGAAAAATTAATGGAATGCAAATTAAAGAAATTCACATATTTGAACATTTTTCAATGTAAGATACTAGAAAAATCTCAATTTGGCAACCCAATGGATAATATACATTCTTTAGCAACTGTTTCACTATCACTTTTTTAAAGTGTTTATGTAGGTTGTTCTATAATATGATAATGTAAACATGTTATAAATTAAGCTAGTGAGATAAATTTTGTAAATGGTACATTTCCCACATAAGAAATGTTAATTATATCACTGATGTTTAGCTGATTTTATTTTTTTAATTAATGAAGAGCAACTGTCTTAAACTCCAGTCAACTCTCTTTCCAATGTTTACCCAATGTCACAATATGTAGTGTCATTTATTTTTTTCACTGTACATTTCACAGCTGTGTAGTGCCAACTTATTTTTTTATTAAAGTATAATTGATTTACAACAATATTCTGTTAGATTTGGTATACAACATAGTGATTCTGTATTTTTGCACATTATACTCCATTATAGGTTAATACAAGATAACAGGTATAATTTTAGTGCCATTTAAATTATTATATGGACACCTGCAAGATTGTATGTAATAAAACTATAAATTGAATCTTATTTTCTATTTGATGTATGTTGCCTTTAAAGACACTTGTTAACATTTTTTAAATCATATTATATGATACTTAGTTTAAGTATTTTAAGTGTCTCCAACCTCCCAGGGGACTGACCTAGGCTTCAGGAGAATTCGCTTCTAGCCTAGGCTCTATCACTTCCTAATTATTTGATCTTCTGCAAGACATAACATTTCTATGCTCAGTCCCATCCTCTGTAAATGAGGAGCTGGACACTACATGATCTTCAAAGTCCTTTCTAGTCCCAACATTCTATTCTCATTCATCAATCTCTCCACCAAATGATACTAACAATAAATAGAAATTTAGTAAGAAAAACCAACTTAAAAGAACCCTAGACTTCTGTTCTTAAGAGTCTTCAAAAGTGAAAGTGTTAGTCGCTTAGTTGTGTCTTTTCGACCCCATGGACTGTAGCCTGCCAGGCTCCTCTATCCATGGAATTCTCTGGGCAAGAATACTGGGTAGCCTGTCCCTTCTTGAGAGGATCTTCCCCACCCAGGGATTGAACCTGGGTCTCTTGCATTGCAGGCGGATTCTTTACCATCTGAGCCACCAAGCCAGATAATTAAAGCATCTCTAGTTAATGTCTTTAAAGTTAAGACGTTCATTAATCAGATTCCTTTAAAGCTGAACACAGCTGTATACTCAAAGTCAGTTGGGTTTCAATCTATATGACATTTGTGCATTTTAAAAATTAAAAAAAAATCAGATCTAATAGTATAATTGTACATGGATTAATTTTCATATATAGTTTCACATATTCATATATATATTAATACACACATGTATATATATGTATGTGTCTTTATATACATACACGCAAATGAAGATAATGAATGTAAAGTGCATAGTGTGATGCCTAATACTTGCAATTGTGCAGTAAGTAGTTCACATTAACAGTAAGTAGTTCATATTAAGCACTAAACAAAATTTGGAAAAAGCTTTAAACAATTGTTCTGTAATGTAGTCTTGTTTCTCAGATCATCTAAGAATTATTATATGATTGAAACAACCAAGTTATTTAAGATGAAATGAGAAAGAAAACTCAATACCCTAAATCTTGAGTGCTTCAATTGCTATAAAGTATATCAGTGTTTCTTAAATGAGCTATATAGAAGCTATATATAGCACTACATACCTGATTTTACAACTTGCGTGACTTCCTTTCCAGATATATGAGCCATGTGTCCCAATATAGAAAAAATAGCAAATCCAGCGAACACACTAGTAAGACAATTTGTCACACAAACTACAATGGCATCTGAGTAGCAGTTGTTCTTGAACTTATTGTAAGATGATAAGGCAACCAAACCACCCCAGGCAACTGACAGAGAATAAAATATCTGTGTGGCAGCATCTTTCCAAACCTATAAAAGAAAATAATATTTAAAAACACAGTCTTAATTTTTCATTTGTATAAAATATTTCATATATACAGGTGAATAACTTATAAAAACAAAACAAACACCTAAATACCCACTACTGAGCTTAAGAAATAAACTGTTGCTAGGCTATTAAAGCCTCCCTGTGCTCCTTCCTGATCATATCACACTTCCAACTTCAGTGGTAACTGCTATCCTGACTTCTGTGTTTATCATTTCTCTGGTTTTCTTCATATTTTTACTATCCTAAACAATATGGCATTTAGCCTTGCATGTTTTTGAGTTTATAGAAAAGCTATCTTAATGCATGTAAACTAATACAACCTGCTTTTTCCATTCAGTAGTATATGAGATTTATCCATTATCAATTTGAACCATTTGAAATTTCAATTCAACTAAATGTTGCCAAATTATTCTCCAAAGTGGTTGTATCAGTTTGCACTCCCACCAGATGGTATGAGAGTTCTCACTCCCCCACATCCTTGCCAACATCAATCAGAATTTTGAATACTGTCCAAACTAATGGCTGTGAAATGAGAGTGTTGATAACCTTAAATAATTTATAAGGCTTAACGTGTTTTTATTTGTTTATATTCTATAGTTTTTTTTTTTCCTGTGAAATTCTTGTTCACATATATTGCCAATGTTTTGTTTGGGTTATTTGTCTTATTTGATCTCTAGGAATTCTTTATGTAGTCAGATTCTAATCCTTTATCTGTTATACATCTTAATTTTTTCTCCCAATTTGTGGCTTTTTCCCCCCTCTTAACATTGTGTCCTTTGATGAACCAAAGATTTTGTTTTAATGTAGCTGAAGGTATCTATCTTTGATTTTTACGAATTGTCCTTGATTTCTCTGACTGAAAAAAAGAATCCTTAGCCCAAGGTCATAAAGCTACTATCCTATATTTTCTTCTAAAAGACTTAGTTTTGCTTATTATCCTTAAGTTTAATTCACCTGAAATTGAATTTAATGGATATTACATTAGAAATCCAAATACATTGTTTTCTAAGTGAAATATCAATTGAAGATAACTGATATTATCCATTGTATTGTTTGGATATCAATTGTATCAATTGGATAGTTCATCCCTTTTCCATTGATCTGCATCCCCACCTCTGCCACATATCAAGTTCCATATGTTCACAAATCTGTTTTTGAGATTACTGTTCTGTTCCATGGGTCTGTATGTCTATACCTATGCAAAAGCATTATTTTAGCATTATTATTTTAGCATTAGCATTATAATACCATTTCACACCTGGTAGGACAAGTCTTCCTCATTTCTTAAGAAACGCCTTGCTTTTTTGCATAAATTTTAGAATAAATTTTCAGGTTCTATGGAAACTGTGCTGGGAATTTGATTGGAATTCTGTTTACTCCACATATCAACTTGGGGACAATAAAAACATATTCTTAACAAGGATAATACTAGGGAGTTTTTAAAGAATGATGATACATTTAGATATCCCTTCAATCATCCAGTTCTCTCATTCCATGTTTTGATTAGAGCCCCATGTAGCTGGCCTCATCTCTTTAAGCAGTGCTCACACTCTTCATCTAATTCAATCCCTTTATCTTTCCCCCTTTCACAATTTACCCCTCCTGTGTCTTTGCTAAAGGGCAATAATTAGTCTTAGAAACTAACCTAGGTAAATCCATCTTAATAGTGAAATTCTATAGATATACCATTACTCTGAAGAAAAATCTAATTATGGAGACTTCAAATAATAGGACTGGCATATATGTAGGCAAAAGTGTATTTTTAGTCCATCTGAAAATATGATTGGTCAGTGGAAGGCAGGCCATGTTAACATGGTGACTTAACAGTTCTAGCTCTGGAATCGAAAAGAATGAAGTCTAAATCCAATACCTCTCACTTTCATTAAATTTGATTCATTTAAAATCTTCAAGCCTGTTTCATCATCTGTAAAATGGAGATGATGATGATAATAATAGTAGTAATAACTATGTGTCCTAAGAATGATGTGAGAATTAAATGAGATAACATTTACAAAGTAATTAATAGGATATTCAATGATAGCTATTATGTTTTTATGGAAAAGAAATATAAACTGATACTCAGTTTCATTTGTGGAAGTTAAAAACAATAATTTTCTCCTTGAAAGTTATATAATCTATTTCCAATATCAATAGAAATAAAGTTGCTAGGAGTAAATAAATATTTACTAGGTCTTCAGCTTGATATTAGATGATTATTATACTATAATTGCTTTTATAATGGCAGGAAGCCAGTAGAAAGTAAAATGGAAGGATAAATAGATGGGTGGGTAGATAGATGCATAGATAGACAGCTAGATCATGGTTATTTCATTTATACATTTAACAATTGGTTATATTTAAGTGGTGACTCGGCAGTAAAGAATCTGCCTGCCAGTGCAGGATATGCAAGAGACTCAGGTTCGATCCCTGGGTCGGGAAGATCCCCTGGAGAAGGAAATGGCAACCCACTCCAGTATTCTTGCCTGAGAAATCCCATGGACAGAGGAGCCTGGAAGTCTACAGTCTATGGGGTCACAGAGTCAGACATGACTTAGTGACTAAACAACAACAACAAGATAAGAAAATCATGTGAAAAATAAGATGCACTCATTTCTTAGGCAGTTGTACATATCAGGTTGGCCAACCCAAATGAACATTTTGGCCAACCCAATATTAAGAGATGAACATGCTTATGTTAGTCTCTCAGCTGCTTTGACTTGATATATTATGCATGCATATGTGAGTGGGGTGAAGGGGTCTGGAGGTGGTGTGGCAGGTCTCAGTTGTGTAAGAATGCTATGCATACCATGAATGATATAACTAGGCTGCCTAGTTCCAAACATACTTATCATCTCTATACCTACCCATCTCATGGCTATATAGAAGACTATTAGTTTAGGGATTGCTGCTGCTGCTAAGTCACTTCAGTCGTGTCCGACTCTGTGCAACCCCATAGACAGCAGCCCACCAGGCTTCTCTGTCCCTGGGATTCTCCAGGCAAGAATACTGGAGTGGGTTGCCATTTCCTTCTCCAAGTTTAGGGATTAGGAAATCTTAATTCAAGATGCACAAACAGGTGATGTAAATTTAACTAAATGTGAATCTTCCTGGGTCTCAACTTTTATCACTGTAGAATGAGGGAGTTAGTAAAACAATCACTGGAGACCCCTCTAGCTATCAATTTGTATGGTTCTCTACTCTCCTAGAGATATCAATAGAGTTCAAATATTTAAAGAAAAGGAAAAATACATACTTGTGATTGCATGCTTAGAATATAGATTGGAGAGGAATAAAAAACATCTAAGAAAAAATGTTCATTGCCAGCAAACCCAAAGAAGGGGTGAGGGTAGTGTTTGTGTTGGGGTGGGGAGGTAGGAGAATTAAATTGTATGTTTCATATAGAACTTTAGGCTTAGCTCTGATGTTCTAAAGATAATAGAGACACCAAAACACAGACCAGTATAAACTAGTCACATAAAAATTTCAGAATAGTCGCACAGAGCTATAAAGTCTAGGTTTCTGAGGCTTTAAAAGCCACTTAGAAGAATATCAAAGGAGCTTTTTCCACTATGCTCAAAGTTATGAGGTTTAAAGAAAATGAAGGGTCCATTTCTTAGGAAAAATGCTGAATTTTAAAATTATTTAGTATTATATAACAGCAATAATTAAAATACTTGTATGCTCATTTATATAACAGTTTACCATTTCAAAGTATATTAACATATTATATCTTGTTTAATAACCTAACAGAGAGAAGATGATGAATCCCAACTTCCATTTTATTTGTTTCTTATCCATCATCAAAAATGGTCTTCTACTTGGGAAGAGATTAACAACAAGGTTAAAAAACGTGAGGCCCAAGAAAAATGAAGAACAAGCAGTGTTTGGGTACATCAAAGTATGTTAATCTCCAACACATAAACAATAAAAGTTCATAGTTCTAAAATGATTTAGAGTGATCAATTTAGATCAATGATTTAGAGTGATTTTTTTGTGATTACTACTGAGTGAAAATGATTTGGACACACAGAAGGTAACCAAAGGCTGGAGACTGACCTCTCAATTTTCAAAAAGGTAAAGGATGGATTTCCATGACTAAAAATTGATAAATTTGACTTGGTTATCAGAAACATTCTACAAAAAATAATTAAATATCCATATTGTGAATATTTAGAACATAGCAACTGCTGAAAGGTAGCATGAGTTCCACAAAGAGTACCATAGCAAGCTAAAACTAATATCTATTTTGGCTAATATTCTAATATGATATTATAGTGTTTCTTGATTTTAATATAATGTGGGATTTTGCCTGACCAGAAGCTTAATGTGTTCTAAGAATGTGACATGACTACTAAAAAAGTGAAAGTGTTATTATGCTGTATCAATAGAAGGAAAGTCGATGGAGTACACTTACTGGCAATTCCCTCTGCAGTTAAAATTGTAAAAGATTTTATGTACATATGATACACATAGCCATTATCTGAAGACAGACTAATATTAAAAGGGGTTACCAATTCATATTCATGGCACATATTTATGTGTCTTGTATACAAGTAACAGTTTTTTTTACAGAATTCTTCATTTAAACTTTATGTTTTAACTTCAGAATATTAACTTTTGAAGACAAAGTTTATATTAGACCATTAAACCATGAACTGTAATCTTTAAATCTACTACGCGTTTATCTGATAAGTCACATGCATGCTAAGTCACTTCAGTCGTGTCTGACTCTTTGCAACCTCATGGACTGTAGCCCACCAGGCTCTTCTGTCCATGGGATTCTTCAGGCAAGAATACTGGAGTGGGTTGCCATGCCCTTCTCCAGGGGATCATCCCAACCCAGGGATTGAACTCACGTCTCTTATGTTTCCTGTATTAGCGGGCAGGTTCTTTACCACTAGCGCCACCTGGGAAGCCCTGGTCATCAATTTGTGGGTATTTCATGCATGAAATATGCTTTTTCAAATTAATAAGCCCCAAATCCTTTTGGTCAAATAGGATCAGTTTGAATAAAATGACTTTAAAAATCCTGTTGCTAAAAATGACTGTCTCACTTCCAATAAGACAGCATTAGTGTCATGTTAAACACTTAAAATCAGGCATCCTAGTGGACAGAAACATTAATAACTTTAACTCCATATTCTTTTACAAGCTATTACATTACAACACTCTAGGTAATCAAAGATTTTCAGTATTGACTTCTAAGGTTTACCTCCTTAGATAATGTGAAATCCGAATTGTCTTACCTCGGCATCCTTAAGTTTTGCAAAATTTGACTGTGCTCCAATATAGTATGAAATGCCTTTTGCTGCACCTTCCAGAGTTGCCCCTCGAATCACCAGGATGAGTAGGACAACATAGGGGAAAAGAGCTGTAAAATACACCACCTACCAAGAACAACCAAAAGTTATTATTTTTAAAACTCATGGTATATAATTGTATACAAACAAAGTTACTAGCCAGTTGAAATGTTTAGCTTATTAATGTCTGATAATACCAATACCAAAGTTGGCATAATTTCCTCTTTCTGTTTTCACCACTCTTCGAATGATCCACTTTCAAAACACTCTGATGTATGTGGCAATGTTTCCCAGGTTTATGTTGTAAATAAACACTATATCAGCAGTGGTTATTTGAAATCCAGATGGAGTGCTTTCCTAAATATATCCTAGTAAATGTTGGTAATTTCATCTCTGGTTCCTCTGCCTTTTCCAAATCCAGCTTGTACATTCAGAAGTTCAAACTACTATACAGTTGTGTTCATTTCACATACTAACAAGGTAAAGTTAAAAATCCTTCAAGCTATCTTTCAACAGTACATGATCCAAGAACTTCCAGATGTACAAGCTGGATTTAGAAAAGGCAGAGGAACCAGAGATGAAATTGCCAACATCTATTACATAATAGTAAAAGCAAGGGATTTCAAGAACAAAATATCTGCTTCACTGGCTACACTAAAGCCTTTGACTGTGTGGATCACAATAAATTGTGGAAAACTCTTAAAGAGATGGAATACTAGACCACATTACCTGCCTCCTGATAAACCTGTATGCAGGTCAAGAAGCAACAGAACCAGACATGGAACAACGGACTGGTTCAAAATTGGGAAAGGAGTACATCAAGGCTGTGGATTGTCGCTCTGCTTATTTAACTTCTGTTCAGAGTACATCATGCAAAATGCGAGGCTGGATGAAGTACAAGCTGGAATCAAGATTGCCTGAAGAAATATCAACAACCTCAGATATGCAGATGATACCACTCTAATGGCAGAAAGTGAAGAGGAACTGAAGAGCCTCTTGATGAAAGTGAAAGAGAAGTGTGAAAAAGCTGGCTTAAAACTCAACATTCAAAAAATGAAGATCATGGCATCCGGTCCCATCACTTCATGGCAAACAGATGGACGAAAAGTGAAAACAGTGGCAGATTTTATCATCTTGGGCTCCAAAATCACTGTGGATGGTGCCTACAGCCATGAAATTAAAAGATGTTTGCTTGTAGGAAGAAAAGCTATGACAAACCTAGACAGCATATTCAAAAGCAGAGATGTCACTTTACCGACAAAGGTCTGTATAGATAAAGCTATGGTTTTTTCAGTAGCCATGTATGGATGTGAGAGTTCAACCATAAAGAAAGCTGAGCATGAAGAGTTGATGATTTTGAATTGTGGTGCTAGAGAAGACTCTTGAGAGTCCCTTGGACAGCAAGGAGATCAAACCAGTCAATCCTAAAGGAAATCAACCCTGAATATTCATTGGAAGGACTGATACTGAAACTGAAGCTCCAATACTTTGGTCACCTGATGCAAAAAGCCAACTCATTGGAAAAGACCCTGATGCTGGGAAAGATTGAGGGGAGGAGGTGAAGCGGGCGACAAAGGATAAGATGGTGGATGGCATCACTGACTCAATGGACATGAGTTTGAGCAAACTCTGGAAGATAGTGAAAAACAGGGAAACCTGGCATGCTGAAGTCCATGGGGTTGCAAAAAGTCAGATGCAACTTGGTGACTAAACAACAAATGTCTGATAGGAGTGAAAATCACCTCTTGGTAAATTAGTGCATTAAGGTGGGAAAGAAAATGATTTTAAAGTAGTTTAAAAAGTAAACTTTTAACTGAAGTAGTTAGTCTATGCTCAATCCCAGAGAAGAAAGAAAATCTAGTAGTTGCCCAACTCCTGTGAAAGTTTTTAAAGTGAGTACTGGACACTTGACATTATTATCCTTAAAGCTACCATTAAGAGTGTTTGAGAGCACACATATATACATGTGAACTGCTTGTATCCTAGATAACACATGGTTCCAGATGAGCAGACTGCCTTTGAGGCTAGCTTTTCATTAATGTGGATAGTTTCTTTTCTCTATATATGTCTTATGTTTGGTAATATGCCCAAGGAGACGATTTAAACAAACCATCCCAAGACCAGTAAAAATTAATTGCCAGGGTAAATGGATTTTCATGGATTTTTCAATATTAACATAAAAAAGGAACCAAGGGTTTCAAAAATGTACAATCGCAACATTGTTTTGGAAAATTTCCACTGACTGTGATGTTCCCAGTATTTTTGTGATCTAACAGTGTCTTATTACAATGTAGCAGTAACTGTGCTAGATATTGTATCAGGAACACAAAGATAGTATCCACAGTTATTCTTGTTCTCTGTCCTTATGGAAATTTCAGTCTGGTAGTTACAAACACACACATGTTTATTTTTCTGGGTATTGTACAGCTGCTCACAGAGAAAATTTCATGTTGTCCTCTGATATTGCCACAGTGCTCTCTGAAAGTTTAAAAATAAAACAATGACATGGGAAATGTTTTTCAGAAGAGGACTTTCTGCTGAAAGAGGGTTCTGAGTCAATTTTGGCAAGCTTTAAGAGAACACTTGTATAGCTTTATTTTTTTCCTTCTCTCTCCAACAATGGAATAATGGGAATACTGACACTATTACCCTATATAACATATATAACAGGGATCTAGACTTTCCAAACCAAAAATTGTAATATATAATTTCACTTAAGATGCTTCTTTATTATAATAGGATGGAAATTTTAAAAATATACTCCCAAGCCTCAGAATGCTGTATCAGCTAGAAGGGTCCAAGTTTAGAGAAATTACACATCTAGTACTAATTTTTGCTAGTTTTATTTTTAATAATAGCAGTGTTATGTATTTTCTTAGAGTGAGGCTGCCTACTTAGAAAACTTTTCACACATTCGAAAGATCTCATGATAGAAAAAAACATGCATTTGATACTACTTGGCAATGAACTACAATGAAATTGGAAAACAGTAACATCACTGTCTAAGGTGTTTTCTAAATTACCTTTCCAGAAGACTTTATTCCTTTACATAGTGCTGCTCCAACTATGAGCCAAGACAGAAGAAGACAAAGTGCTAAATACCAAACAATGACTCCGGTCTCATCCAGTCCACTTGACCGTTGGAGTGCCACTTTACTGAAAACACATATGTCCTTTGATTAACACACAATCATTCATCTTAATACATTGAATTTTATAATATCTTTCATACAGGGGAAGCTTCATGAGTATTTTACTAATACTCATACTAATTCATATTTATTAATATTAATACAACATATTAATACTAATATTAGTATTTATTAATGTTAACATGACATCAATGTCATATGAGGCTTTTACTGATACAGTTGTATGGAGGGGCAAAAATAATTCAGTGAAAAGTCAGACTCAGAACCTTCTGGTCAACTGCAGCCAATCCAAAATTTCAAATCATAGAATACAAGATCCAGTCATTCCTTTAGCTCCGATTTTCCCCTAATATTTCAAAACTCCTCTATGGAAAAAATTAACCTTACATCAGATTATTTTACTCATTATGATATTTTTCTCCTCAAGTTAAAATGACAGAGAAGACATTTTAAATTGTATTAAATATTTTCGTATTCATCATAGTGTTAGTCACTCAGTCGTGTCTGACTCTTTGCGACCCCATGGACTGTAGCCCACCAGGTTCCTCTCTTCATGCGATTTTCCAGGTAAGAATACTGGAGTGGGTTGCCATTCCTTTCTCCAGGGTATCTTCCTGACCCAGGGATTGAATATAGACCCAGGGATCGAACCCAAGTCTCCTGCATTGCAGGCAGATTCTTTACCACCTGAGCCAGGGAAGCTCTAATTCATCATACTTGCTGTTATTATCAAAGCTAAATGGTCCCATTTTTATACCTTTTTCAAAGGCTTTCTGTAAAACTCCATGATTTCCACTAGGGACATATATAGATATAGGATTTTACTTCTTAGCTTGATGTTTAGAACATTTCAGGGGCCAAATTTTAAAAGGGTCACCCAGAGCAGTAACATGGAGATGAGGAAGACTTCATTACAGCAATAGTCAAAGAAGTTATATAAGAGTAAAGAGCAGGTATACAGTAAGGAGATTAAAGACATCATTTAAAATTAATAAAAGCAAATATAACCCCAAACATCTATTTTGTCATATAACGACAACTATAAACAAAATGAATGAGGAAGAATTTCAGCCTTAAATAGCAATTCTGCCCCTAGTATTATTCATCACCAACTGTTTATCATTAGAACTTGCTCATTATAGTCTAAAAATTGCATATTTTTCTTCAAAGCAATGCCCTAACTTATAGATAATAAGCACTATATAAATCATCACTGATGACCTTGTGCCCATTTAATAACTAACTTATGAATGACAATCTATTAGCTATGGGCTAATTTTGCAGGCTACTACTATTCACACAGGATAAACATTTGAGTCAAATGAAGTATAATTTGCTCATATTAAGAAAAGAGCTGATCAATATTTTATTATTTATAAAAAAATTTTACTAACATCTGCTTAGGATGTAGATAATGTACTGTACTCACTTCCAATACTGTTCACTGGGAAGCTGCCCTGTCTGATAAACTTCACTTCCATTGATGCAGGTAAGATTGTTGGCGTCTACCCAGCTTTTATTCGCTTGCAAGATTTCATTTATGCTTATACTCACATTACAATGTGTCACTAAAAATTAGAAAAAAAGAATACACACAGACATGTACTTAGTTTTAGAAGAGTGCTTTCCTGGAAATAAAGTTTAAATGGTGAAATACTTAAGGTACTGTCTAAATTGTTATTTATTGAATGTGGAGTAGAAATCTCACAAATGGAATAAGCCATGCACACTCAGCAACTTAAAATTTCTCTACTACTAAGCTGAGGGTGA